>NW_019397450.1:69381-100484 GCF_000591075.1 Eurytemora carolleeae | reverse complement strand
TCTAGTTTAGATTTTTAACTAAATTGCTTTTTCTAAAAACAACCAATCTTGCGTAACTCACGCAATCTGTTGAGAAATAGAAGTCTCCTCACGCAAATTACGCATGTAATTAGAAGTTTTGAGCAGTGGAATTGGGCTCGTATATAGAAAGACTGTCTGGTGGATTGAAAATGCAAATGAAAACTACCTTCATTTGGAGTTATAGTCATTATAGTCATACTGGTATAGACTACAGATTACATAAAGAAATACAGGACAGGGTTACCCACATCTAAAGAACTTAATTTATTCAAAGTTATTTCTTACATTTTTGATTCCCTGCAGTTGTACACTTCTTTCTATATTTCATAGATAATTTAATATAAAGGGTAACCCAGAAAAGATGAGGCTATTATGACGACCAAGAAGTATTTCATCCCACTGTTAAATAAGTCTTCTGCCTTGATTTTTGTCTTAAATAGTTTATCTATATAATAAAGCTCTTCACTCATGCATATATAATATATATGTATGTATATAATATATATATGTTAGCTATAAATGTTCAAAAGGCTGAGTTTTTTTTCAAAATTTGATTTTTAAAAATTACATAGGCAACGCCGGGCACTTCAGCTAGTTATATCACATAGCAAGGAAAGAAACAAGTTTGCAGTTGCAGAGAATAACAAATGTAAGGAAACAAAACGTCTCTTAAAGTCTCAATCTTTTGTGGGTAACCCTGTAGGTCAGGGTGTCATCCAGGATCAATTTGAATGCACATTGTACAATGTTCACCCAGTACACCCAGATTTTATTTAACCAAAAACAGGGTCAAAAATATAAAAATATGCCACAAAAAAAAACATTTTATTGCCTAAATAAAAGCCACAAATGATATATTAACACTAAAAAAAATGAATAAAATATGCAACTAACTGCAGTATATAAATGCATAAGATATGCGACAAATTATGTCTTGCCATATAAAATCTGCCAAACATGCCATCAAAGCTCAGAAAATTTGCCACAATCAGTATCTAAATGAATAAAGTCTGCTACAAAATTTATTAATAAGCTGAAAATCTTATAATGTATGTTACAAGTTATACCAAGACGCATAATCTGCCATATACGCAATCGAAAGCTAAAAAATCTTCCACAAACAGTAATTAAAAGCTCAGAAAATATGCTACCAACAAATAACTAAAACAAAAAGGATAAAGCATAGAATAGGCTGCACAAATATTTAAACTGTGAAGAAAATGCCACACACAAAAAACACGTAAAATCTGCCAAAAATTCAGAAATTGTGCCACCAACAATAACCGAAAGCAGAAAATATGCAACACAAATTCTATAAAAATGCCATTAAAGTTCAGAAGCTACAAAAAGTATTTAAATGCTAAAATCTGCCACAAATTATAATTAAGCTCAAAATATGCCATAAATTAAAGGTAACAGATGAAATAATAAATGCCAAAAAGTAAATGCGAAAATTTAGAGGTGGAAAATGCGAAAATTTCGCTAACAAAAATACAAAAGAGAAATTATTAATTATGATACAGGGTGTCCCAATAAACATAGGAATACAGTGACGAATTCGATATCGTCTTTAAAAATAATTCTTTGATTTAGTATAGTGATACCTACTGAGAAAGCTGTACTCTATAAGATTTTCGTCTGCTATGTTTACAATTTGTTTGTTTATGTTTTGACTGCATATGGTTGTACTTAATAAAACAAGAAAATTACAGTGTACAAACAGAATAAACTTGTCCGTCTTCAATGTTCATCTTGCGGAGACATTATAGACACACCTTTACAGCCCTTTACTGTTTTCATAAAATAAATTCAAGCAAACATAATAATATTATGGCTTTTGAAATTAGGTATTACAATGCTAATTCCTAACAAAGGCGATATCGAATTCGTCACTAAATCCCCATGTTTATTGGGAGACCCTGTATAATGAAACTTCTAACTCTGAGCTCTCTGAGAAGAGAAATTCACAAGTTTTTTGCGCAATTAATTGTTGCAACTATGGTTTTCGCAGAATTATTTTTGTGAAACTTAGCATCATTTTCGCACAGGGGTGTATATTTTTCTGTTTGCACCCCATACACTAAAAAAAGGCATAGCAACAAAAAACGCACAATTTTAGGTAGCCAAATTCATTTCAACTTCCAGGTTTGATAACAAAATTGTAAAAATTGAAGAAAAAAGCTACCACAGAACGAAAATCTGTCACAAAAGGGAAGCACTTCACCCGCCACAAAATTCCTAGATGAAACCCTGCTGTAGGTTAAAAAAAAGTCCGAACTTCGTATTACAAGTGTGTTAGGTAGTTATTACTGTTTCATCCGTTCTCTGGATGTTCTTGGTAAAAGTAGACAATTTTGGGGTTTAAAGACCCATGTATACTGTATAGGGCTAATTGTATTTGTAAACATAATATCATCCTCAATTTGACTACTGATAACTGAGTTGTTATAAATATTTCATCTGCGGTTTTAACCAACTTACTCTTTCTGTCACAAACTTACGCTGTTTGCCACTGACTTGCTCTGTATGTCACAGACTAACTTTACTTACTCTTATCTGTCACAGACTTACTCTGTCTGCCACATACTTATACTCTGCCTGCCACATACTTACTCTGTCTTGTCACAGACGCACTCTGTCATTTACAGACTTACTCTGCCTGCCAAAGACTTATTCTGTTTGTCACAGACTTACACAGTAAAACACTCAGTCTTAACTCACAGAGAATCACTGTCATTCACTCATTACTCGGTTATTTTCTCACTGATATCGTGAAAATTTAACTTTGAAAATCAAAGCCTGAACTGTTCTTCATATAAACCCAGTTAATCTAGTACCCCTTCCCCCCCCCCCCATCTTTTTGCTCCCATTAATTTGCAAAAACAACGCTTTTTATGCGAACTGAACGTGTAAAAAACTTTCTATGCACGTCAGCAATTTCGAGGCCAAGTATTTCATCAACCTCTGTTGTCGGAATTTGTTAAAGGAAATTTGCAAAATTTGACGATAACAGTTAAGACTTTAGTATTAGTAAGAACATATTGAACTTGAAGTTACAGAGTTATCTTTTTTTAAAGACAAGAAAAGGTTAGAGAAGGAAAAGGAAAGGAATTTTAGTTTAAGTGGTTGGGAAAATCATTTAATTTTTCTACGTATAAATATTATCTTGCACCATGAAAAAAATTGAATCAAAAGAAATGCTTTAAATGTTTAAAACTCGATTTATGTTCTTTAAAAAACATGATTTTTAACCATTTCTTCTTCTATGTCAGCAAATCTAAGAAATCTTTAAAAAATGTACTAAAAATATTTTTGATTATAATTTATACTTTTGTGGGATTTAAAAAGAATAGCAGAGAACCCATCCAGAAATGGAAGAAAAAACATTGTGCGTACATAATATAATAAATAAAAAAATAAATTTTCCAGGATGTTTTGATAGAAGAAGAGGAGGAGTATTCTGTAGAAGAGACAATCCTCCCCGCTTCATCCTCCTCATCCCATCCGTCATCATCCTCCACCTCCAACCCTTCTTATTCATCCAGATCCAAACCTACTTGTTCATCCAGTCCTGGTCCTAGTCAAACCTCCTCCAGGGCGGATACAGAGAAGGTGGAGTCCAAGGTTAGGGCAGAGCCAGAGGGTGCTAAAGGGGCGAATGAGGGAGAGAAGGCGAATGATCCGTATCAGAATGCTATCGATGGTTACAGAACCTTGGCACACTCTCAATTCAGGCATTCCCATTTTTAAACAAATTTTTCGTCTTTGTTCGTTTTTTTAACCTAATTCCGAATGACGTCCATGTGTCCGATTGGCAACACACCCTCTAAACTGCGCACGTTTTACGCGAAGGACAATCCTCATTTTTTATATTAAATTTTGTGTTTCATAAACCTTCAAGTTTCTTTGATAGAAAAACCATAGTTAGAAACAGCCAACTTGAAGCAGAAAAGAATATCTCATTTATCCTTGATCAGTGAAGAGTTATAGGGTACTTTATTCTTGATCAGTGAAGAGTTACAGGGTACTTTATCCTTGATCAATGAAGAGTTATAGGGTACTTTATCCTTGATCAGTGAAGAGTTATAGGGTACTTTATCCTTGATCAGTGAAGAGTTATAGGGTACTTTATCCTTGATCAGTGAAGAGTTACAGGGTACTTTATCCTTGATCAATGAAGAGTTATAGGTACTTTATCCTTGATCAGTGAAGAGTTATAGGGTACTTTATCCTTGATCAGTGAAGAGTTATAGGGTACTTTATCCTTGATCAGTGAAGAGTTACAGGGTACTTTATCCTTTATTCGTGAAGAGTTACAGGGTACTTCATCCTTGATTCGTGAAGAGTTATAGGGTACTTTATCCTTGATCAGTAAAGAGTTACTGGGTACTTCATCCTTGATCAGCGAAGAGTTACAGGGTACTGGTATGAATCGGACTTCAATTCTTTAAATTACGAATAGAGTCCCTTTAATATTCATTCATTATTGTAGCGTTCATTTTAGGCTAGATTCATCCCTAGTGAGAATTTGTTTGATTTACTTTATCCTTGATCAGTGAAGAGTTACAGGGTAATTTATCCTTGATCAGTGAAGAGTTACAGGGTACTTTATCCTTGATCAGTGAAGAGTTACTGGGTACTTTATCCTTGATCAGTGAAGAGTTACAGGGTACTTTATGATCAGTGAAGAGTTACAGGGTACTTCATGATCAGTGAAGAGTTACTGGGTACTTTATCCTTGATCAGTGAACAGTTACTGGGTAATTTATCCTTGATCAGTGAAGAGTTACAGGGTACTTAATCTCTTATCAGTTAAAAGTTACAGGGTAATTTTGTCCTTGATCAGTGAACAGTTACAGGGTACTTAATCCTTTATCAGTAAAAAGTTACAGGGTACTATATCCTTGATCAGTGAAGAGTTACAGGGTACTTCATCCTTGATTCTTTAAATTACGAATAGAGTCCCTTTAATATTCATTCATTATTGTAGCGTTCATTTTAGGCTAGATTCATCCCTAGTGAGAATTTGTTTGATGTGCAGTTTATTGGTTTTTTATTTGTCGTAATCTTGTTTACACCTTATCTTTTCATCTACTCCAGGCATATTCATTCATTCATTCATTCATTCATTCATTCATTCATTATCACTTCAACTAATCTTGCCATCCTTTCATTCTTTCATCCTTTCACCCATTCATTATTGCTTCATTCATTATTCTTAGCATTCATTCATTAAAAATTGCTTTTAAAAATGTTATCATTCATCTTTCATTTTGCTGTCATCTCTTGCCATTAAATCATTCATTATTGATTTTTCTAATCTTGCCATTCATTCATTCAAAATTGCTCTTACAAATTTAACCATTCATCTTTCAGTTTTGCTGTCACATCTTGCCATTCATTAAATATTGCTTTTACAAAACTTGGCATTCATTCATTCATTATGGCTTTCAGAAATATTGCCCAGCGTTCATGACTGCTTTCACAACTATAGCCATTCATTATTTCTTTTGCAACTATTGCCATTCATTCATTATTGCTTTCCCAACAAATTCTATTCATTCATTATTGCTGTCACAACTATTGCAATTCATTCATTATTGCTTTCCTAACTATTGCCATTTAGTATTGCTTTCACAACTATTGCCATTCATTCATTATTGCTTTCACATTTTCCCAAGCGGCAACTTCCCAAAGGTTTGGTTACTGGTTAGGCCTCTTGCAGGCGCCATAGACTGCAATGGAGGTCGATTACTGCAGCTAGTACAGACTTGGGAAGTTGCAGCTTGGGAAATTGCACATTTGGGAAGTTGCCATTTGAGAAATACCATTGGGAAGTTGCCACTTGGGGAAAGTCCTTTATTAAAGTACCTTACATCTCCCAATATGTGAAAGAATTTTTATTATGTGATTTTCTAGATTATTTACGATCAATTACCGCGGCTATTATTTGTTTTAATGAATCTAGAACTGAACTGGCGCTGTATTTGAAGTAAAACGAGATTACTGTTGTGTGTAGTATGTAGAATGATGATGTGCTTAAAGGTTTGATAATAAAAGAGTTGAAGGGTTCAGGATGGGTTTAATTGGTTCTAACACGATACAAGTGAGACAGCTCAGGGGTATATACTCATTTTCATAAATTGCAAGATTTAATTTCTAAAAATCAAGAATAAAATTAAGGTGAAATATTTAATGATGGAGTTAGGAGGGAGGGGGGCAGTATTTAGAACTTGAGATACTTGGCACACATTTTGAGTAAAGTTTCCGGTGACATCCTTGAATCCTTGGATCTAGTGAAAACAGGAAACTCAAGCAGTTTAAGTAGAACCATCAATATATATTTTCCTTTACCTTCCTTTCTGAGTTTCAGTAGAACCATTAATACCTTCCTTTCTTAGTTTCAGTAGAACCATTAATATCTTCCTTTCTAAGTTTCAGTAGAACCATAATACCTTCCTTTCTGAGTTTCAGTAGAACCATTAATATCTTTCTTTCTGAGTTTCAGTAGAACCATTAATACCTTCCTTTCTTAGTTTCAGTGGAACCATTAATATCTTCCTTTCTGAGTTTCAGTAGAACCATAATACCTTCCTTTCTGAGTTTCAGTAGAACCTTTAATACCTTCCTTTCTAATCTTTCATCAACAACCCCACCATGCTCCCCCCTCTCTCATTCTCCAGTATTATAGTTTACGTAAAGCTATCGACGTATTTATCGTTATTGCTTTTCTCCTTCCCTTGGCTTATTGTAATCAAACAATTAAATATTATATTAAATTAATTTAAAAAACCCAATCCTCAAAATCATCCTTCCGAAATTAACAATTTATGAGGATTTTAAAAATAAATTCGGGCTCTTTCTTAACAAACATGCACCGTAAAATCGTCTCATTGGTCATCAATGAATCCTAAGAAACTTCTCTACTAAACTACATTCTCAGCTCAACTATCAAGTGAAGCCACTTTAAAATTATTATAAAAATGTGAATATCCCTAGTACTGAAGGACAGGTAGAGAAAAATATCCCGTTGACCGGCAGTAGTGGAGCAGGAAGATCAGCTTCAGCCAACAACAGTATACTTGATGATTCCACCTCTTCTAAGGTTAATATGATAAACAACAAGATAATAAAACTCAATATTTAACCCTTTGAAGCTTAATTTGTTTATTAATTTAAACCCTTCAAGACCGTACTTTTAGTGCTTTTTCAAATTAAGTCATTTTATTCACTTGTATGACTTGTATATGGTTTCTGATTGATGAACTCTTCTTATATTTAGATAATAAATAGTACATTAGACTCTTTAATGCAGTTTTAATATGTGTGTACTCACAAAATCACCCCCTTCCAACCCTTTAAAGATTCTTTGTGGTATACAATTACAATGAGAACCAGAAAACAGTGGAATTCTAGATTATTTCAAAATACCAAATGTCCTGAGATTTGAGATTGGAACTTGGGTGTGGAGTATCGTTAATCTTGAAGGCGGAGTGGGATTCACGTTGTGTTCAATGCCCCAGAAAATTCCAAAACAGAGAGGGGGGGATTGAATTTTGTAGATCCAGAAAAATAATTAGATTAGTATTTATTTAGGGTTAGGTTAGGTTAAGACACTTTCTGGGCCGCTACGGCTAGGACAGGCTAGGGGGCCGAGCGCTGCGGCCACATGTCTTACATTTAAGACCCCACAAGCTGCCAGTCACTACGCAGGCATCCCACAGATATTATTTTTATGGATCTACAAAATTCAATCCCCCTCTCTCTGTTTTGGAATTTTCCGGGGCATTGAACACAACGTGAATCCCACTCTGGCAATCTTGAACACTTGAACTTGATATCCAATGTGGGAAGTTTAAGGATAAATGCTTGATCTCTTCTTTCAAGTTATCCTTGCAGAGTATGCCCACCGCGGGATATGTCTAAGAGGAATAAAATAATGATCAAATTCTGATTCCGAGATTCGAAACACAAAAGTTCTGAACATATTTAGAGACATATCAGATGCAACAATTGTAAACTATAATGAGCGACATTTTTTAGTGAAACTAAGAACAAAGACAACATTAATTCTGCATTATTCTGGTTCTTAATGTAAAATAGCTTTTAATTAATTTGAAATAAGTTTTATAAGTTTAATTAACTGAAACTTTAATATTCAAAATCTGAAGAAAAAACTAAAAATGTTTCTGTGCATTTAACAAATGTCAACTATTGTGCACTTCCTTCTCTTCCTTACATTGTTTCATGCAGGTTTAAGATTTTATCATGTTATATCCTCATTAAAGCCTCATTAACGTCTTTCCCAGTACTTCCTAACAAAGCGTAATTAAGCATGTTGTGCAATTTTATCACTCGCAACCAAATACCAGCAATTTATGTCATCAAAAATTTCCGGTAAAAATAACATAGAAGATTAAATTAATTTTAAACAATAAATGTTAAATATAATTTCTAGTTTGAATTATTAAAGACTAATACAAAAAAAAGGAAATGTAATTCAGGGAAAACCAGAAAACAATGGAATAGGAAGACACTTATTAAATCACTAATTTAGTGAAATGGGCCTGTTTACACTGCACAATTTCTGTTTCTCATGCTCTTTGGACTTTTTAGGCTTCAAAAACTTTATTCTAAAAGTCTTCCTTATATTTCGGAGTTTCCTGGTTCTCACTGTGTAGTTATACATTACAACCATGTCCTTCCTTGATAGCACCAATAAATGATGTTTTTTTTTAATATTTGTAAACTTCAGGTTGATGAGTGCTAATAATGATATTACAAAAAGTTATATTTGGCGAATGGCGCTTTATAAGGCATTTTACTAATTATGATCAGATTTGAGATTGCTTTGGTATGCGGTGCCACAGGGGGGGATATTATTAGGAGATGCTGGTGGGGGAGGGGGGGCTGTATTTTATCTTTTACGTCTAAGCTATTGCTAAAGATGAACCATTACTTATCCATTTTGATCAGGTAGTCTCAATAAATGTGGGATTTAAGTGACGACGTTTCAGTTCTTTCAGTTCACGCGGCATTTATTCATGAATATAATTATTGCCGTGTTCCAGTTAAAAGTAAACCACTGATATCGAAAACGCCTCGAGTCTTTTATCTTTAAACTTGATGGAGATATTGCAAAATTTGTACAGATTTCTTTTTACCAATAAAATAAATTTTCATTGGTTTTACATGTTTAGGGGAAGTTTCAAAAATATTTTTTTTATGCCCCAAATATTTAATATATTCACTGTTTATACTTCATTGAACCACCAAGTTTGGTAATTTAACCAGAAAAAAAGCATCGTACTGCAAGCGGGAGAATTCGCACAATTTCTGACTGAACCTTATTACCTTCTGGGTAATTTGGATTCTATCTATCTATCATAGTAAACTAGAAAATTAAATTTACCCTGGATTTTTTTTGTTTAACCATTTTTCTCTGCAAAACTACAAACAATTACTAAGGGCGATTTCTTATATTGTGCGAATACCCCGAGTAAATCCGCAATTTCACCACTAGAAAAATTACATGAAAACAGAAACAGAAACAAATGATAAAAATGTTTTCTTTGGATGTAAGAAAAACTAAATGTCCTCCCCCCCCAGTCAATACCCGAGTTGCGCCTGTGTGTATGATGCCCCTTGTTTTGTATGATGCCCCTTGTTGTGTATAATGCCCCTTGTTGTGTATGATGCCCCTTGTTGTGTATGATGCCTCTTAAGGTATGATGCCTCTTGTTGTATATGATGCCCTTGTTGTGTATGATGTCCTTGTTGTGTATGATTCCCCTTGCTGTATAAGATGCCCTTGATATGTATTATTCCCCTTGTTGTGTAAGATGCCCTTGATGTGTAAGATGCCCCTTGTTGTGTATGATCCCCCTGTTGTATATGATGCCCCTTGTTGTGTAAGATGCCATTGTTGTGTATGATGTCCTTGTTGTGTATGATAATCTTAGTTTCAAATATGAAAGGTTTACGCCATCTTGTTGCAACGTTATAAGGAGTAACCCCCTGAGTAGTGAGGGGGATGGATAGGCTAAGAATATAAATTTATCCTACCAAAATTTTATTTTTTAGATATAAATAAAGAATGTTTAATTAGATTGATATCAGAAAATTGAATGTAACTAATAATTATTAAATAGAATTTTTTAAATTTATTATTTTATTGCTACGGTGGTAGGCGATTATATGAATATAATAAGGACGACTTTTGATTTCAATATTGATTTATACCAGTTTTTTTAACAGCATGAATACACAAACAAATGGAAACTAAGAGAACCTGTCAATTAAAAAGCTTCTCTTTAATTACTTGTAAACTTGTTATTCGAAAAAAGCTTGTTAACAATAAAAACTTAAATAAAAAGGTCGTTTTCAATATATTGATATTATCACCTTCCACCGTATAAGAATATTAGATGTATCGAAGCAATATTTAGATAGAATTAAATGATTAATTATAAAAATATATTGATATCAAAACGTTACATGTATCTAAACAATATTTAGATAGAGATGATTATTAAGTCGAATATTAGACTTATCTAACCAATGATTGTTTATTTGCAGGATGAAGAGTGGGAGAAAAAGATAGAAACCTACGTCCAGCCCACACGAAAATCCTCCACCGATCTCTCGGACAAAATGCGACTCAAACTCGCAAGTTTTGAGGAGAACAAATCTGCGAAACCGGAGACTGTAACGCGGGTTATCGAACCAGATAACTCCTTCAGGGATAAACTCAAAGCATTCAAGAATATAGAAACAAGTGCTGGAGAAACTTCAATGCTTCGACGAGACTCTGAACCTAGTCTTGTATCCAAGCTGCCGGGATACAAGTCCTACAGGAACAATATTATTTTGGATATTGGACAAAAATCTTTTTTTTAACGTCATGGAAATAAACTTAATTTTCTTAAATTTTGAGATTTTCTGTTATGTTTCACTCCATATGAACATCTGCCAGTAAATCTATCTACCTAATAATAACTTCTATGAGTGTTTTTAGTGTCATTAGGCAAATAACTAAAATCACCGAAAGTTTTGATCGTTCAAGTAATATAAGTTGGTAAACTTACTGGCAACCATTAGATTTTTCTTTTCAGTCTAAAAAATGTAGAAAAAGGCCCGTGGGGAAAGAGTCATTGGGAGTAAGATCACAAATGCTATTGCAAAATAGCTAAATGTTAGGTTAATCAGAGAAAAGTAAACCTTTAGAATTCATTTAGATTAAGTTTATCTAAATCTGATCTAAAATTCAAATTGATGGGTTTATTCGTTTTGCAATTCTAAATCAGTGAACTATATCATCAAGATAAGAGTTTAATGTACATTGAAATAGTTGAAATTGTACAAGTGGACTAAAAGGGAGAAATTTTAATCTGTAATTTAACAAATATTGATCTCGCAAATCATAAGAATTACATTTACTGAAATTAAATATTTTTTAACTTCTAAAATTTTTATTTTGAATCTTATTTGTATTATGCTTATTCAGGAACCAGATTTAATTTAGACACAGTTCAACTAATTCTCTTTAACTTAGACCGGTTACTTCTACACTGTTCAAGTTTTCAACCTATTTTTCGCTATTTATTAAATCTAAGGCCGAATTTAACGAATTTGAACCGCGTCGCTAAACCACCAACAAGGTTCAAATTGAGCGCCGACTTAAACCTCGAAATTTCCAGCAGAACCAACCATGTTTAAACCGCGTCTCGAATTCATTAATTTCGGCCTCTGGTCCCAGAACGGAACAAAAGTTCAAACGTTACTTTTTTGAAAATGTACGTCAATTAAAAAATAATTTTGTTTTCCTCAGATCATCCTCCTCGTCTGCCCTCATGAACACTTTTCAAAATAATAAATTTTTTCAACAAGTAAGTAAAAACATATCAAATTATTTTTAAAAAAAATGAAAATTACCGATTACCGATCATGAAAATGAAAATGAGCGGTGAAAATTGTATTGCGCAAACAATGAAAATGGTAAAACAGTTTTCTTGGAAAGACTTAAAATATCATTCTTTTAATTTCGTTTAATTTTTTTTTAAATTCGCTTGCGTTGGGCCTTTTAGGTATACATTATTATTATTAAAATTACGCCTCTGTTATCTCATCAACGATTTACACCGTACACTAACACTGTTCAGTGTACAGTGCACACTGCACAGTGTACAGTGTACATCGTGGTCCAGGATTTTACTCTCCAGTTCAAAGTTTAAAACTTGAGAAGAAAAGAGTTATTTTGTTGTACTTAACTTGAAAAGCCCGACTTAAGCTAGGTTAAAGAAGAATAAACTTCAACCTTGGAATGTATTTGTCTTGTTATTTTAAGCTAAATGATAGATTCTTCTCATTTCTTTGTGTTAACAGTGAATTCACTGCATAAAACATGTTTTGCCAGCTTAAAGCAAGTTTGTATAGCAAGTGGGGTTATTCTCGATGCGCCCAAAGTACGGAAAATGTTGTCTCTTAAGATAAAAACTCAATATGACGTCACTGATTATAGAGGCGAGAGTGTTGTGTCATATTAGGGTTTTATCTATCTATCTTAAGTGACGAAATTTTCCGTACATTGGAGCGCATCGAGAGTAACCAACCTTGTTATGCAACCTTGGCTTAAAGAGACTCAAAGTTTTTTGCAATGTTTTTAACTTTGTCTCCTGCACAATCCCTTTAAAAGAAAGGCTGAAGCTTCACTTTTTGCAGTTTTCAAGGAAAAACCTTGATGTTCCTCTATTTCATCAAACAAAGGCCGCAAGGGGGGAAATTTAGCATAAAGGATAGATTAGACAAATCATTAAATTCATGCATATCTCGAAGCCTTGAGTCAGGCTAGTAAATAGGCCTGTAAACATTATATAGGGATTTGCAATCTGATTGATTTTGATTTTCAACAACAATGCAGATAAGATAAATTGAAACAGAAAAAGCACAATTTCAAAAATTAAAAAAAACACATTCGTGCTCTCCTCAGTTGTAGACATTTAATAGCATACATGCGCCCTTAACTTATTTATTTTACCAATTCATTGCTATTTTTCTTTATTCTTTGAATCTAACACGGATTAAATTGTTTTATCACGTAATGAATTTCAAGGACAAATAAAATTATACGCGAATTTGCGTTGATGAGGTTTGAAAATAAAACTAATTACCTATAGTGCAACGTAACAATTTTATTTCCTTTTTTCCTGACTTGTCTAACTAAATCATTCAAATGACCTAAACTTTAATAAACGACGGGTTGACCTATAATAATAATAAAGTGCGTTATAAGGCCAAACAAAATTCACAATTGTCATATTTGCAAAGGAATTGAGTATTTGCCAAAATCTTTCGTATCCCTTAATCACTTTGCAACCCAATGGCGTTGACCTTAGATATTTTAGACTTAATTCTGCTAATCATATAATCTTAGTTTCAAATATGAAAGGTTTACGCCATCTTGTTGCAACGTTATAAGGAGTAACCCCCTGAGTAGTGAGGGGGATGGATAGGATAATGGTTTTATTATTTAGAGTAACCTCTGAGTAGTGAGGGGGATGGATAGTAGTTTTATTGTTTAGAGTAACTCCCTGAGTAGTGAGGGGGATGGATAATGGTTTTATTGTTTAAAGTAACTCCCTGAGTAGTGAGGGGGATGGATAATGGTTTATTGTTTAATCACTTTGCAACCCTATGGCGTTGACCTTAGATATTTTAGACTTAATTCTGCTAATCATATAATCTTAGTTTCAAATATGAAAGGTTTACGCCATCAGGTTGCAACGTTATAGGGAGTAACCCCCTGAGTAGTGAGGGGGATGGATAGGATAATGGTTTTATTATTTAGAGTAACCTCTGAGTAGTGAGGGGGATGGATAATGGTTTTATTGTTTAGAGTAATTCCCTGAGTAGTGAGGGGGATGGATAATGGTTTTATTGTTTAGAGTAACTCCCTGAGTAGTAAGAGGAATGGATAATGGTTTTATTGTTTATAGTAATTCCCTGATTAGTGAGGGGGAGGGATAATAGGTTTATTGTTTAGAGTAATTCCCTGAGTAGTGAGGGGATGGATAATTGTTTTATTACTTAGAGTAACCTCTGAGTAGTGAGGGGGATGGATAATGGTTTTATTGTTTAGAGTAACTCCCTGAGTAGTGAGGGGGATGGATAATAGTTTATTGTTCAGAGTAACTCCCTGAGTAGTGAGGGGATGGATAATAGTTTTATTGTTTAGAGTAACTCCCTGAGTAGTGAGGGGGATGGATAATAGTTTTATTGTTTAGAGTAACTCCCTGAGTAGTGAGGGGATAGATAATGGTTTATTGTTTAGAGTAACTCCCTGAGTAGTAAGGGGAATGGATAATGGTTTTATTGTTTAGAGTAACTCCCTGAGTAGTGAGGGGGATGGATAATGGTTTTATTGTTTAGAGTAACTCCCCGAGTAGTAAGGGGAATGGATAATGGTTTTATTGTTTAGAGTAATTCCCTGATTAGTGAGGGGGAGGGATAATAGTTTTATTGTTTACAGTAATTCCCTGAGTAGTGAGGGGATGGATAATGGTTTTATTATTTAGAGTAACCTCTGAGGAGTGAGGGGGATGGATAATAGTTTATTGTTTAGAGTAACTCCCTGAGTAGTAAGGGGATAGATAATGGTTTCATTGTTTAAAGTAACTCCCTGAGTAGTGAGGGGGATGGATAATGGTTTTATTGTTTAGAGTAACTCCCTGAGTAGTGAGGGGGATGGATAATAGTTTATTGTGTAGAGTAACTCCCTGAGTAGTGAGGGGGATGGATAATAGTTTTATTGTTTGAGTAACTCCCTGAGTAGTGAGGGGATAGATAATGGTTTATTGTTTAGAGTAACTCCATGAGTAGTGAGGGGATAGATAATGGTTTATTGTTTAGAGTAACTCCCTAAGTAGTGAGGGGATAGATAATAGTTTATTGTTTAGAGTAACTCCCTGAGTAGTCAGGGGGATAGATAGGATAATAGTTTTATTGTTTAGAGTAACTCCCTGAGCAGTGAGGGGGATGGATAATAGTTTTATTGTTTAGAGTAACTCCCTGAGTAATGAGGGGGATGGATAATAGTTTCTTTGTTTAGAGTAACTCCCTGAGTAGTGAGGGGGATGGATAGGATAATGGTTTATTGTTTAGAGTAACTCCCTGAGTAGTGAGGGGATGGATAATAGTTTATTGTTTAGAGTAACTCCCTGAGTAGTGAGGGGGATGGATAGGATAATGGTTTATTCTTAAGAGTAACTCCCTGAGTAGTGAGGGGATGGATAATAGTTTATTGTTTAGAGTAACTCCCTGAGTAGTAAGGGGGATAGATAATGGTTTTATTGTTTAGAGTAACTCTCTGAGTAGTGAGGGGGATGGTGAGGATAACATTGCTCTGGATGATGCACTTGAAGAGAGCTTCTCCCAGCTAGAGGAGAAAACTAAACCTGTATTCAGGTGACAACTATATCTATATATATATTATTATAATTTAGGAAACTGGGTTTTTTGTTAACTTTCCGATTCTTAAACCTCTGTCTGAGAAACGATGAAGAACATAGCGGTTTTTGTATCTCAAAAATTCAGTGTCCTTTAAAATTTGTCGCCTGCCCCATTTTGCGAAGAACAATTTTTGTATGGATGTTTTTTGTAAAATAAATGATTTCCATTTTTGTAAAACAAAGTAATAGTTTAGTATAGTACTAGTATAGGCGTTTGAGCAAAAACAAAGAATACAGAATTAACTTGAAAAACATATTCCGGGTGATTGGATTTTTTGGGAGACTTATGGAAGGAAAACATAATTATTTACTTTTGAGTGAAGCTTTCGTTTATTTATTTTCAATAAGATTGTTTTCTAGGGCGGAAGATTTTATTCCCAGTACTGAACGCCTGGCTCCGCCGTCAGAGAAACCTCCGCCTCTACCCCCTGTTCCGCCACCAATGATTGAGGTAATTTGTACTAATTAAACTAAACCAAAACATGATTTCAGATTGTTTACGGGATGAAATTAAAAATTCGACTGGCTAGATGTTTTCCCTTAAAGATGATTCTACCCATAATTCATTTATTTTGTCCCAATACAGTAAAGAATAGAACTTCATATTTTTTCATTATCTTATATTTTTGCATCGTTTTAGTGTAATGATGAGAAGTAGCTCGAATTTTTATAATTATTACTCCAGGCTTTCATAAATCAGAGATTCCCACTTCGGCGATTTGTTAGCCTTGAAATTACAGTTTATTCGGGGGCCTTAGAGAATTTTCCAGGGATCCCTGACCCTAACACTAACAGAGAAATAGAAAATTTCCGAAGGGTCCCTTGCAGTGTGAAAGATGGATAAGAGAATTTTTAAAAAAATTTCAAGCAAAATAAAATTATATACCGGGTTCCTACCAGAAAATTCGCTGGAATTTTTTTATGCCCCAAATATTTAATATATTCACTGTTTATACTTCATTGAACCACCAAGTTTGGTAATTTAACCAGAAAAAAAGCATCGTACTGCAAGCGGGAGAATTCGCACAATTTCTGACTGAACCTTATTACCTTCTGGGTAATTTGGATTCTATCTATCTATCATAGTAAACTAGAAAATTAAATTTACCCTGGATTTTTTTTGTTTAACCATTTTTCTCTGCAAAACTACAAACAATTACTAAGGGCGATTTCTTATATTGTGCGAATACCCCGAGTAAATCCGCAATTTCACCACTAGAAAAATTACATGAAAACAGAAACAGAAACAAATGATAAAAATGTTTTCTTTGGATGTAAGAAAAACTAAATGTCCTCCCCCCCCAGTCAATACCCGAGTTGCGCCTGTGTGTATGATGCCCCTTGTTTTGTATGATGCCCCTTGTTGTGTATAATGCCCCTTGTTGTGTATGATGCCCCTTGTTGTGTATGATGCCCCTTGTTGTGTATAATGCCCCTTGTTGTGTATGATGCCCCTTGTTGTGTATGATGCCCCTTGTTGTATATGATGCCTCTTGTTGTATATGATGCCTCTTGTTGTGTATGATGTCCTTGTTGTGTATGATGTCCTTGTTGTGTACGATCCCCCTGTTGTATATGATGCCCCTTGTTTTCTTATTTGCCTAGGGCCCTTTATTCAACTCTTAGCCTGGTCAAATTCATTATAGCCGCCGCAGCTCTGCTGGTGGGGGAAAATGGGGGGGGGGTTAGAATGCGTATAGGGGGGGGATTAGAATAGAATGCGTATAGCGTATCCAGCCATGCAAAATTTTTAATTTGAAATCACCGCTGGTTTGAAAGTGTGTACACATACACACGGAAAAGGGTTGAAATTGGAGAAAGCGGAGATTGGATAAAATATATTTTCTCAGGATGAGGTTCAAGAGGATGATTTAGCTCAGCAGGAGAGAGAGATTATAGAAAGTCTGGAAAGAGAGGAGACAGCAAAAAAGAAAAGAAATGGTAATTTTTTCACATTTCGAAAAGTATTTAAAACTTGCTGGAGAACTCAGCGTTGCCTAGGTTTATATTTTTACTCATAGTTACTTCCACAATTTACCCGTACTTGGTGTTCAATTCTAATCTAATCTAATCAGTCAATCTGGTCATTCCGTTTGGCCAGCTATAGAGAACATACCTAAATATAAATATGAGCGAAAAGCTTTATTATATAGATGAACTTAATATTTTTTTCATTTTAGAATTTAAAGGAGGTTCCCCTGTTAAATCCGTTCAAGATGAGGTATTGTCTGTGTCAACAAAACCATCTCAATTAGTAAAACAACAAACTGAATCCTACTCCCAATCCATCACTCAGTACACGCAACATAGCCAGACAAACTCATATCCTTCATCTAAAACGCCAGCCATCTTGGAGAAAAATGGTGGGAACAGTGTTCATCAGAATCGGTCGTCTTCCACAACTCAGGATGACCGGATTTTGGCGGGAAAATCTCAGATTGGGTTCCCTTCTCGAAGCCAAGGACTTGGTTCCCCCCAAGAATCTGATTTACAGGTATATCGAGGAAACAATATTAAAATGATGAATTGGGGACGGGAGTGAGGACTAAGGAGGGAAGTTAAGCAATAACGGCATTGTGTGCAAATTTTCCATTGTGTTATCACATGGTAAACTCATTATAATTTAAATTTATTGGATAGAATTTACATATTTTATGTATTTACACGAACAACTGTTACTAAATCTTTTTAAAAATACATGTAAACTTTTTAGATTTATACCATTGAAGTTTAATCAGTTTTTGATCTCGCTTTGTCTGCAAGATTTACTTTGCTATAATTTAACTTGATTTTTGCAAATTCTAAAGCACATAAAACTAACAGTGTTATAATAAACTTGAAGTTTTGGATGAGGTTAAAAGGTAAATTAACGCCAAAAATAGCAATCCAGTGAATTATTTTTTTAAATGTATTTTTCAAACATTGAATTCTTTTGGTTTTTATCAAATTACTATTTTTTTGCGGAATGCTTCCACATCTGATTAAAGTTGAAGGGACTGGAAGCATAATTTCAAGTGATGGGTCAGGCAACGGTACCCTTTAAACCTTTAACCGGTCATCGAGGGTAGAGAGTTCCGTGTTTTTATCTCTAAAATACTGTTCAAAATGCCGAAAGACTTGGGTGTACGTATGTGTAGATATAAAAGGTTAAGTTAGTCATCATTGATCAACCAAAGGTATACTGAATGCCGATCGCTTCAACTCGATATCCACTGCAGGCATTTTTTATTTGAGGATCAATGCTTATGCTTAATCTCTTCATTTTAGTTTTTACTTTGGGATATATCGAATTCAGATCAAAATAATCTGCAAATTAACAAAAGATTGAAATCAAGTACAGATCTCGGATCCACAAAACAAGAGTTCCCAGCTCTGAATGTTTTATATAAATCAGTTATAACCGTTTCAAATTCAAAAATCTTAAAATGCTTTTCTAGTAAGACGATTAAACAAAGACGACTTTCATTACGCTTCACATTTGATATTTAATCTTTCAGTTCTAAACATTTACAGTTTACAGCTTTTTTACCAATAGATTAATAAATTAATTTTGAAATTCCTTATCGTCTATATCCGATAAGTCACTCGACCCATCAACCACTCCCTCTAAATACTGAGATGTAAACCTGAAGGACCGGGAGGGAGCCTATTTGCACCACCCACTTCAGGAATAAGTTTCATATATGTTTAATTATGTTATTTTCTAGATGTACGTTTGAGACAAATATATATATTTGATTTAAAGTATGATCCCGGATAAGTTACCAGTTTACTAATTTAGACTAGAAGGAAGGGGGATGGAGTTTCTGGGTCTAAGGATTATAATCAACACTGGCTGATTCAGGTAAACTTACGTTTAATTATTAATACTAACAATATAGTAAGTCTTTTAATTCAGGTTTTTACATTTGTTAGCCAATTGATCTTTATGTGGGATAAAAAATTTTTGATGGCTAAAAATTTTAAAAAGTATTGTTATTAGACTCTAAAAGGAAAGGAAATTTAAAAATAAATTGATTTGTTTTTGAATTAAAATTTTTAAAATTAATAGAAGATTTTTATCAGCAGAACCACTGTTTTAATTCTAACACATGCAATGTGTGCAAAAGAATCCAAGGAAGTAAAAACGATTTTACAAAGAAAAGACTAAAAATATTAAAAAGAGTAAATGATAAAATCAAACATAAGGGATGCCAAAAATCGGCAGGAATTAAAAAGATGCTCAAAAATGCCCGTTTTGTGTAGAACCTATATCTTTTTCACAACCCATTAAGCGTATTCTATTTTTTCAGAATTAGAAATAAATATAAGATTTCTATTTCAAAAATAAATATAATGTAAATAATAAATATGTAGCTTTCCTTTTCCTCTCATTTCCTTGTCCTTTCTTATCCTTTTATTTTTTTTTTAATTGGGGAGAAATATTCCCACAAACCTCTATTTTTGTTTTGGAGGTCTTCAAATATTTTATCCTGAAACACTTGATTTTGTATATTTTTGTTATATTTCTTTAATAAATAACTACTTATATACTTACTTACTTATTTACTATTCTTATCTTAATAAAAAAGTGTTTATTTTTTTGTTAAAGGAGGCAGAGCAAAGAAGAATTACAGAAGCACAACAGAAACAAAATCATCCAGCATCCAAACCAGCTGTTCAAGGGATGAATAAAAGTGTTGGAATGAATCACAATTCTGGAATGAGTCCAGTTATGAGTGGGATGAATAATAATGCTCGGATGAGTCCAGTCAAGGCAGGGATGAGTCCTGTTATGAACTATGGATCCGGGATGAATGGATCAGGAATGAATGGATTGCTCCCTGTAACGGAGAATATCTACGCGAATGTTGATTCAACCCATATACCTTACACCAGAAACCAAAGGTAAATTAGGCTTTAAGGAACCTCTATTGATATACTGGCATGTATCCTTAAAACCTTTAGTCCGCTTTAGATATCCGCGTTTTTGTTTTTCATTTTTATTTAGGAAAGTCACTTCGAATTCAAAATGTGAAAATTAGGACCACCCACATGCCACAAAATCTATAGGGTGGGGCTTAGCATTCATTGTTTGTATCCCCCCGCCACCCACCCCGATTGATAATTTTGCTACTTTCTATTATTTTGATTTTTCTTCTCGTGTAAGACGACATTTTCAGTATCCTTTAATTGTAGTGTTTACGGAGCTCCTATTTCTCCTCCTCATGTCGGAGGAGTTGCGCCTCCGCCCCCGCAAGGTGTCGGAGGTGGTCCCCAGGTGCCTCCGAGAGGAGGGGATGGACAAGAACGAGTGCTGAGTGTGAGTGGGAAGAAGAAATGTTCCGCCTGTAAAGAAGAACTAGGTTTGTACAGGGTTACCCACAAAGGATGATACTTCAGGGACGATTGTACGGAATTTATATATTTATTAAAAGACCATATTCAAGGCAAAAAAACTTAATTTAACCTTACAATTGTCCTATTACACGAGTTTCAGGTCGTCTTTACAGTCTCATCCTTAGAGTTGGAATGTCGTTCTTGTTCTTTCTTTTATTTAAGAAATGTCGCAAGCAAACAATTCTGTAATTGGCAATTGGCAATTGATGAATCATATTTTTTTGCATGCTTAAAAAATTAGATGCTAGATATTAAATAATATTTCACCAGAATTAATCCCAATTTATTGATAAAGAAATATTATAAATCCCTCTTTTATTTAAAAAAATTATAGCAACAATAATAATGATACTCTAGGGCGTGGTGCTGCGATGATAATTGAAAGTTTAGGAAACAGATTTAAGAGTACGGTTTCTAATATTTATCTATGTACAGTGTACAGCTGGGAAATGGTGAGCAGGGTACAGATGAACGAGTACGGTTTCTAATATATATCTATGTACAGTGTACAGCTGGGAAATGGTGAACAGGGTAAAGATGTAAGAGTACGGTTTCTAATATTTATCTATGTAAGTGTACAGCTGGGAAATGGTGAACAGGGTACAGATGTAGGAATACGGTTTTAATATATATCTATGTACAGTGTACAGCTGGGAAATGGTGAACAGGGTACAGATGTAAGAGTACGGTTTCTAATATATATCTATGTACAGTGTACAGTTGCGAAATGGTGAACAGGGTACAGATGTAGGAGTACGGTTTTTGATATATATCTATGTACAGTGTACAGCTGGGAAATGGTGAACATGGTACAGATGTAAGAGTACGGTTTCTAATATTTATATATGTACAGTGTACAGCTGGGAAATGGTGAACAGGGTACAGATGTAAGAGTACGGTTTCTAATATTTATCTATGTACAGTGTACAGCTGGGAAATGGTGAACAGGGTACAGATGTAAGAGTACGGAATAACCGACTTCATTGCCAGAATTGTTATTCTAATGACGAAGGTATAATTTTTTATTTTAAAATCGAAATATAAATATTTCAAATTAAGAAATATAATTTTATTTTTTAGGCTTGAAATTCAGCAAGGTCTGAGATATTGTAAAATTAAGAATTGGAGTTTTAATTTTTATATTAAGAAGCTATTCAAACTTAACTTTTTTATGAACATTTTGTAAATAATACTCAAAATGACAACTTTTATAATATATGTATAGTAACCTAGAAAATATATTCTTAACTCTATTTAGCAAAGATCGCAAATATTAGATATTTATTGATTCGTAGAGTTAGATCAAATATTTGCGGACTTTGTATATTTGAACCAGTTGTAAATATTAACCCAAGTATATCCTGTGATTATCTGATGTCCTTTCTTGAAATAAATAAGATAAACATTTATTTCAGAACATTTTTTATTCTGTAGTATTTTTAGTCATCCATATGGTGGTGTTAATTGAGGGAGAGGGTGAAGAGGCGCCTTGAGCCCCGCAAAAATGACCTCCGAGCCTCCAGATTTGCAGAATGACCTCTAGGCCATGCGATACCGTCTCCCTGTCTCTTGCTACATCTCCGAGCCTCCGCCATTTTGTCTCAACGCCCCGCATTTTGATCTCCGCTTGCTGTTTTTATAAAATGTATTTTAAGATACTCTGTTTTATAGCTGAGGATATAATCATAATATTTTGTTTTTTTACTTTTGACCTCTAATACTGATTCACAAACCTTAATGGATATGTGTGCTGGAGATTTACAGTTGTATTTCCTTCCAGAGAAGACCTGCTTAAAGTCAAAGATCTATTCTATAGACCTTTTTCCTTATCCTTTACTCCAGTCCTTTCCATACCCTTTACTGTAGACCAACCCCCTTATTTTTTACCTTATAACTTTCCCTTTATCCTTTACTCTTGTCCTTTCCAAACACTTTACTTCGGACCTTTCCCTTTATTCTTTACTCTAGTCCTTTCCATTTTCTTAAAACTAAACCTTTATCAAACCTTTACTATAGACCCTGAAGGACGCGAATGGGTTTAGGGTTTAAAAAAAGGATAGGTCAAGCGTAAAAGATGTGGAACTGTTTGTTTAGAGTAAAAGATGATGAGGTTTGGTTTAGAGTGAAGGATAATGAGAGTTTTATAGCAAAACTTTACTCCCAAAGCATAAGAAATAAAAGAATTAGCAAGAAAAAAAGTTAAAAAAAAGGTAAGAGTAGATAAAAGGAAATGTTCAGAGTAAAGGATAAGGAGAAAGGTCTATAGTAAAGGGTATGGAAGGTTCAGGATAAAGGATAAGAGGAAAGGTCTAAAATAATGGTTACAGAAACGTTCAGGATAAAGGATAAGGGGAAAGGTTTAATATTAAAGGGAATGTTCAGGATAAAGGATAAGAGGAAAGGTCTAAAATAATGGTTACAGAAACGTTCAGGATAAAGGATAAGGGGAAAGGTTTAATATTAAAGGGAATGGAAAGGTTCAGGATAAAGGATAAGAGGAAAGGTCTAAAATAATGGTTACAGGATAAGGGGAAAGGTTTAATATTAAAGGGAATGGAAAGGTTCAGGGTAAAGGATAAGAGGAAAGGTCTTCAGTACAGAGTAAAAAAAAGCTCGAATTATATCCTCAGCTAAAGCAGAGTATCCTCAAGTACATTTTACATCTAAATAGGGGAAATAAGGGTACTTTTTTCAAACTGTTCAAAGTAAGTTTATATGTAAATATACCTGAAAATTAAATAAATAAATCATTACTTTGCCAATATGCTAATTGCGGGAAAATTCATTGTGGTAAAAAGTGCCGACAAATTGCAAAATGTTCGTCTTAATGAGCTCTGTCATAATCTCAAAAGAAGTTACATGGGATTTTCTTATCTCTTAAGGTCCTTCAAGCACACTGTGTAGACTAAATTAATGAATGTCGTAAAAGTCGTCTTCCTATTTCAGAGTTTAATTGGTCTAATAGTAAATTAATTTAAAATTGATGATTTCGATTTTATTAACATTCTTAAGTAGTTTTTCTAACATTTTAAAAATCTAATTTAGCATGGCAAGTTTTTTTTTCAATCTTGACTATGAACCTTTCCCAGGGGTCATCCAAAAAATGTTATTAATTCTACAGTGAAACCCTTAATAATGAATACATCGAAAGAATTTATCAAATGTCGTCTTAACAATTTTTCAGTGAGTGTTATACTATATTACGTAAATTTCAGTATTTGCGAAAATAAATAAATAGCCATGAATATGCGGGAACAGTTTTTAAAGAGTTCCATATAATCATGTAATTAAAAAACTAAATATCTGCAACATTCCTTTATGAGCAAGTGAAGAATAAGACATTTGATGAATTCTTTCGATGTATTCTTTATTAAGGGTTTCACGTTATATACATACTATATATATGTTATGTTAGTAAAATAAATACTATAGGCATTGAAACTATACTTCTTATCGCCCTTAAATAAGTTATAGTAATTTAATCCTTACTTTTATGTCACTCATACGGTTTCCAACGCAAGTGGATTTTACTTGCGCGCAATTGCGAGCTCTGTAATTATTCTGCGCAATTCGAGAACAGTTGCGCGTAATTCCGATTGGAAATTGGACCTATAATCGGTTTGCTTTATATTCAATTCAGGTTTTTCGCGTTCTATCACCCACAAAGTATCAAACTTCAGAGAAGACTGTACGGAATTTATACTGTTAATTTTTACCGTAAACTTATTGCTTTGTGAGCCAAATCATTGAATAGTTCATAAAATCAAAAAGAAAAACATTCTAGGCTTCAGACTTAATTCAACCTTAGGATCGTCATAATTTTAAAAGTTTCAAGTCGTCTTTATAGTTTCAACCTTTGCGGGTAACCCTGGATCCATGATTGGACTATTTAATATCTTACCCTGCACTGCACCTCATATTAAATTGTTGACGCAAAATTAATTACGCACAAAATTTATTCAAGTTTTTATATTTCATGCTAAACAAAATTAGATGTTTTAAAGATCCAAAAATGCAAGCGGTAAGACACCCTGTGGACTGTACGTATTAAAATCTTGTTTTATTTTTATATTACAAAGTATTTATTAAGTCTAATGAATCTACTTTCACGAAAAATGTAAAAATAAACCATCAATTACTCTCTTTTCAGAGTTAGTTCAGACTAAATAAAACACTATTCAGTCAAAATAATTCTATGACGCCTTTTTTATATCTGGCCCTCCTGCAACACCATTTTAGTCAAAATATTTAATTCTATGACGCTACTAATTAGACAAAAATAGCCCAGTCGGGATAGGGTTAAAAGTTGTGAAAATATCTTTTTCTGTTAATGAGAGAAGTAGCTATATGATGAATCATACGCGTTAATCTTGATCGGACACTAACATACAGGGTGTACCAATCAACATGGGAATTAAAAGACGAATTCGAAATCGTCTTTGTAAAGAATTTGCGGTGTGTTAACTGATTTAAAATGGTCAAAATAAAGTAACGTCTGCTAGAGTATATTTTATGTAAACGGTAAAAGACTATTTTTGTATTCTACAAAACGTTATGATGTTCTGAAACATTTCTGCAAGTTAAACAGTGAAGAGAAACAACTGTGTTTGTATAGACGAATTTCTTATATTATTAAGTACAATATCAATATCAAAATCGTCACTGAATTCCCATATCTATTGGGACACCCTGTGTACAAATAATTTTTGATTTTTAAATATTCGTATTATTTACATCAATTACTTCCTTTATCAAACATTTATTAAAATGGGATTAAAAGGGAAAGTCATTTTTAATATGAGATACTTAAACTTTTAATGCCCATGGAAGAAAACTTTAAGCAGAGATTTTCACTATAAATTATAATTTTTTTGTGTAATTTTTCCTGCAGCGATGCGTTTTTTTTCTTGAGGAATTGGGCGCACATTTAATTAAACAAATTGAAATATTTGAATTTTATGAACGCTTCTCTTTTCGAGAAAAAAGTTAATGATAGAAACAATATGGAATGTTATAATATAAATGACTAATGAGGTATTTGACCATGACAATAATTGCCATTTTTTAATTATTTTCTTTAATACTAATTGTATCGGGAGATATTTTTATCTTGCAAAGTTAACCATTTTCGTAGACTTTAAGAACAATCAACCATTCAAAACAAACAAACAAAGTAAGTGTACCGGTAGTGTACAATTTACATTGTACATGTATTTGTGTAAACTTTTATGTGTAAAATGTTTTGTGTACATTAAAGGTGCAAATCTTTGTGTATACACTTTACATTTACACTTTATATTTTACATGTAAAAAATATGATAGTAAACGTATTGTGTACGTGTAAACCTTTTTGTTGTAAATAGTTTTGCGTAAAATGTATATATAGAGTGCAAACTGTGATGTTTAAACTATATGATGCAAAATGTATGTTGTAAAATGTATGTTGGAAAATGTATGTTGGAAAATGTAGATGTACTATTTATGGTTTTAAATGAATGATTTGAAATGCATGGTGTAAAATTTTTGGTGAAAAATCTATGATGTAAAATGTATGGTATAGTTGTAAACAATTATCGTCTCCTGAAATGAAAATTTGCGATTTTTTCATGAAAATTTTACTAAATTGTCCCAAGAAACGTTAAGAAACTTAATCTCCCCCTGTTAAGGACATTATGGTTTTATGGTACAATGTACATTATTTTTATTTGCAATTCTCATTCGTTTATAGTGGGCCAACCAATTAAAACAACCTACTCTGGTTAGGCGGGTCCAAACTATATAGTAAATTGTGATTTTTTTATTTGTATTATCTCGTGCTTTGTAGTTGAATAAAAATATGAAAAAATATGAAATGCTGGTAAATTTTATTATGTATGTCCATTGTCCACCATATTCCTTAAAATCTGATCATATTGTAAAGATCTTCCAGGATCTGTCTATTTTAAAACTTAAAATGAATAAACATTATCACACGCATTAAACTTAAAAATTATGCAGACAAATCTAGATATATTTTTATATTTACTCTGCACGCGTAGAAAAGTGTTTTCTTTTTGCGTGTCAAGTTTCTGATAAAAAAGTTGTTGATGCTTTTTCTTTCATTCTGGCTTTTAATAGGCTTAAAAATTATTCTTCCTCGACATGCTTGTTTTCAATCATTTTCTAGCTTCAGACATGGAATAATTTATTATTTCTTAAATTAAGTTTGTTCCCTAATCTATATTTTTTTATGTCGAGAAAACTTATTTTCTGTGTCAGCTTTGCAGGGGGTATTTTAGATTTTCTCTTTGTTTCAAGTTTTTGTTTTAGTAATTTCAAGTGACCATGCTGCGAATGCCCGATTCACAATGGTATCTTTTAAATCTATGGTTGATCAATAATAAGATATCGTCGTATTTCTAGCTTAAAGTTCTTCAATCTTCGTTGAAATTCATTCTTGGTCGATCATACACATCTTGTAAGTGAATCTGACATTCCACTCATTATTTATCTTCAAAGCAAGATTTGAATATTTATTTGTTTAATTCAATTTAAAAACATTGTCCTAGCTCTGTATTAAGAAATGTGTAAACCTTTTTGTTGTAAATAGTTTTGCGTAAAATGTATATATAGAGTGCAAACTGTGATGTTTAAACTATATGATGCAAAATGTATGTTGTAAAATGTATGTTGGAAAATGTATGTTGGAAAATGTAGATGTACTATTTATGGTTTTAAATGAATGATTTGAAATGCATGGTGTAAAATTTTTGGTGAAAAATCTATGATGTAAAATGTATGGTATAGTTGTAAACAATTATCGTCTCCTGAAATGAAAATTTGCGATTTTTTCATGAAAATTTTACTAAATTGTCCCAAGAAACGTTAAGAAACTTAATCTCCCCCTGTTAAGGACATTATGGTTTTATGGTACAATGTACATTATTTTTATTTGCAATTCTCATTCGTTTATAGTGGGCCAACCAATTAAAACAACCTACTCTGGTTAGGCGGGTCCAAACTATATAGTAAATTGTGATTTTTTTATTTGTATTATCTCGTGCTTTGTAGTTGAATAAAAATATGAAAAAATATGAAATGCTGGTAAATTTTATTATGTATGTCCATTGTCCACCATATTCCTTAAAATCTGATCATATTGTAAAGATCTTCCAGGATCTGTCTATTTTAAAACTTAAAATGAATAAACATTATCACACGCATTAAACTTAAAAATTATGCAGACAAATCTAGATATATTTTTATATTTACTCTGCACGCGTAGAAAAGTGTTTTCTTTTTGCGTGTCAAGTTTCTGATAAAAAAGTTGTTGATGCTTTTTCTTTCATTCTGGCTTTTAATAGGCTTAAAAATTATTCTTCCTCGACATGCTTGTTTTCAATCATTTTCTAGCTTCAGACATGGAATAATTTATTATTTCTTAAATTAAGTTTGTTCCCTAATCTATATTTTTTTATGTCGAGAAAACTTATTTTCTGTGTCAGCTTTGCAGGGGGTATTTTAGATTTTCTCTTTGTTTCAAGTTTTTGTTTTAGTAATTTCAAGTGACCATGCTGCGAATGCCCGATTCACAATGGTATCTTTTAAATCTATGGTTGATCAATAATAAGATATCGTCGTATTTCTAGCTTAAAGTTCTTCAATCTCGTTGAAATTCATTCTTGATCGATCATACACATCTTGTAAGTGAATCTGACATTCCACTCATTATTTATCTTCAAAGCAAGATTTGAATATTTATTTGTTTAATTCAATTTAAAAACATTGTCCTAGCTCTGTATTAAGAAAAAAATATGGTTTTATAAATGTTACGTGTATTTATAACACAGTCTCAAATATTTTTTTTTAAAATTCATGTTTTTATTTTATTGTACGTGCCAGAGATAAAGGAGCGATTTTCATAACTGTAATTATTTTTTTTTCTTTGTTGCTAAACACGTTTTTAGAATATACATTAAAGTAAAACTAGCACATTTTTTCCTTTATCATGTTTCAAATTTTCTAAATAACCATTATTATCGTTATTATGCTAATACAAGATTATTTTTAAAAATTAAATTTGCCCTCTTTCTCTCTCTCTTGGCATTTGATTCTGATATTTCTACTTTTTATTACTTCTCTTCCTAATTTTAACAAAAAAGGAAATTTGAAATTGTCGGGGCCGCAAATTACAATGTCTTCTCATTTTTATAAAAAGTCATTTTTTTTAACCAATCAGAAGCGATGCAGTGTCCAGCTATTGAGAAGAAATTAGTGTTCTCACAGAGTGTTCGATAATTCGAAATGTCTTTGGCCAATTTCAAAAGGGTTAACACAAAGATAGAGAAAGGATAGAAGACAAAACAAAAAATATTTGGAATCAAGAATGTAAAAAAAATGAATAAAATAATGGGGTCAGATGAACAAGTAAAAAATATCAAGTTTCCAGAAAGCGGAGGTATATAATCTTTCTTTAATCAGATAAATATCATTCTTTTCCTGTTCAACTGTATATTTCAAAAATACTAATAATACATTACTTTTGTAGGGTTGTTTAAAGACGTCAGCAGGGAAATTATTTAGTATTTTTTTACATTCATGGATTTCTGTACTATGAAGACGATATTTTTTGTAGATTTGAGCGAATCCACAGAATCCTTCAACAGAAATGTGCGAGTTCCTTTTTGATCGTTAATGCAAAAGGCTTGCAGAAAAAAAACAGCTGCATTAAGCTAAGATTAAATCTTAAAAGATTGACAAACAGCAAAAACCCGTTAATTTTTAAATTGGTAACGAAACGGATTAGCCGTTAAAAAAAATAAATATAACGTTAGAAAAAAAAATCTAAACGGATTTTTTAAAAAACCGGTTAATTCCGTTTCTTCTGTTTAAAATTGCTTGAAACTTTTTTAAAAATTAAAAAAATTTATGTGTTTTGATATTTTTAAATGTTGTCTTCGTCACTATTAACGCCATTAATACTGCAATAGATCGTTTATAACAGCTGTGCGGTTAACAATTTCATAAACCGTTAACAACATTTTTTCGGCGCTTGGCACCGTTAACGCCGTGAATACTGCAATAGCCAGTTAATGATGAAATTTGTTCGCTGTTAATTCTGTATTAATCTTCAGTTAACACCGTAATTTTTTGGGGAAATAAATATGAAAATTAAAACTCAAAATAGATTCAGTCATATTATATAGATGTTTCTTGCTTCTGCAAATTTCTTATATTTAAATATAAAAAGTTATATAACTTCACTAATGTTATTACAAATGAATTAAAAAGAATGTAAGAAGTTTTACTTAGTTTACAGACGTTGAGGATTCAAATGTTTTGCATAACCTCTGACTATTAAAGTTGGAAGTGTCTCAAAAACTTTACAGAAATTGAAAATATTGTTGACGGAATATTCAATATTGTGTTTTGCATAAAAATCACTTAAATATTTTACTTTTTTATACTCTAAATGAAATATATTTATAAAGACAAACGTTATATATTTTTAGACCTACTGTTTTCAACTGTAAAAGCTAATACACTAGTAAATACTGGTAAATATTGATAAAGCATTCTGTTCGCAAATGAAAGGTCCAATAAAAGAAATTCAATTTTGTCTTCAGGTTCAGTTTCTCTAAAGATTCTAAAAATGAATTTTAAGATAATCATTTTTCTTTGTCTTGCTTTTGATGCGACCTTGGCTTCCCCATTGAACGACGGTACTGTTTTAGTTAACCCAATTTTATTTAAAAACAATATTTAAGGATTAAACTAACATTTAAAGCCATTAAACAATTTTGTTAACCATTAGTTTTAAGACCTCTGCAAAATGTCGTCTTCAACTCGAATCTCCTCTCGGAGACAGCCAAACCAAATTTTCAGCCCGCAATTCCCTTTGTACTCCATCCCACGGAGCTTAAAATATTTTCGTTATTGTGAAATCATTAAAGTTAAGCAAGAATATTTTCATAAGAAGCATTAGTGAATTTCGTTAAATATTCAACTGTAATTTTTCAGAAGTTTAAAAAAACGTATTTCAATACTGATCAACAATAAGTCTCCCCCGATCACAACTTAATAATTCGTAAGATTTTTTCTATTATTAATATTCATTATAACATTGTACAAGTAACCATGACCTATAATTTATGTTATTTTTTAGGAAATAAAGATTTTGTTATCGAATTTCTGAGACGGGGTTACTCTGTTGTGTGT
>NW_019397450.1:67615-69084 GCF_000591075.1 Eurytemora carolleeae | reverse complement strand
GGGGGGGGGGGGGGGGGGGGGGGAAACACCAAATTCCAAATATATTCTATCTACCAACCCTCTCCAACCAACACCAAGGTATATTCATAGAGAACGATTTTCGGACCTAATCCGTGGCCGCAGTGCTCGGCCCAGAAAGTATCTTAACCTAACCTGACCCTAAATATTAATAAATAAATACTAATATTAATTTCCTCATGTACAAAAGTGATAGGATGGGAGAGGGGGGGGGGCAAAAGGGTCTTTCTAGTATACGATTTTTGGCCTTTATTTTTTGGTTATTTAGGGTTAGGTTAGGTTAAGATACTGAGACGGGGTTACTCTGTTGTGTGTATTTGTGCGGCCTATCGGGAAAGAATTGTCCGGGGAAAATAAACATCCCCCACCAGAATCCTTACTGGCCTATTATCCCGATTGTCTAGCGTGTTGCTGTTTTCCGTCAACAAATTTAGTTTTCAATCAAACCTTGTACATGAAATATTAAATTTTTACAAATATAATAAAAATGAATTGCACCTACTGCATGAAAAGCTATTCCAGGGGAAGAAAGTTCCAAACTGTAATTTGTCCTAGGCCTAAACCTGACACTCAGTTTGACCCCTCCTATCGTTTTTGCGATAACTTTTCAAAGTATTTGAGCTAGGAAGCTCAAATTTGCTGGATTTTCTAACTAATACATGCCCATCACTTAAACTCGCATACTGTTAAAATATAAATAATGAAACAATTAAAATGTAAAATGTATATTTTCATTTCTCTACTTTGTGCATTATTTTATAGATTCTCCATTATTTTTATGTAGAAACATTATTTACTGTATATTTATCTAGAGTTGGGAAAAACTAAAGATGGGACTAACAGTACTATTGGATGTTCATCTTATGGACTAGACTGTAATGGAGATGATTTGGGAGCAGGATATAATACCGAGTAAAGTTTAAATTTAGTAATTTCTTTCTTTAATCCACAAATATGTATTTTATAAATTACCTTTCTTTTCCAGCACCTGGGAGTAGTGTGCTATACAATGTAGGGACGACAAGGTAGGTTTTTTTTTTACTTTTTATTAATTTATCAGTTAATCACTTTATTTTTAAATCATCATTGGAGTACAATAGGAGACCACAGGCTTTTCATCCAAGACCTCCAGATTTTCATTGGAGACCTCCGATTTGCATTTCATGGGAAACCAACAGATCTAAGTCAAAAATGACATACTTTTCATTTGAGATTTTCATGGGGGGTCTCTATTTAAATCTTAGATGAAAATCCGGGTTCTCATATTGGAAATCCTTGTCTTTGTTAAAGATCTGGGGCTCTCATATTGGAAATCCTTGTCTTTGTTAGAGATCTGGGGCTCTCATATTGGAAATCCTTGTCTTTGTTAAAGATCTGGGGCTCTCATATTGGAAATCCTTGTCTTTGTTAGAGATCTGGGGCTCTCATATTGGAAATCCTTGTCTTTGTTA
>NW_019397450.1:16899-67507 GCF_000591075.1 Eurytemora carolleeae | reverse complement strand
AAACGGATTGCACAAGTTTTGCGAAAAAAATTGCAAATTTTTTGCAAACAACCTGTTAAAAGAAATTTGCAAATTTTTAGTTTTAAAAAATATAATATTTTATCATATTTTGTACATTTCTTTATTTTGCAAACATGTTTACTACACAACAGTATTTTACAAAAAAAATGATCAATTTTTGCAAATTTCAGTGCCGATTCTTACAGTCTACAGAACATACTAGCTTTCCAATGATGTATTTTTTGTCATATCTGGACATCAAACATATGATTTGACACCCCCCCCCCCTCAGCGTATCATGGTTTTCAAGTACCCCAGAAGGGATAGGGTTAAACAGAACAGGTTGTGAGCTAATGTGGTGCATACTGTATATCTTGCAGCCAAGCATATTTTAAAGCACTAGTCAAATGTAGGGTTTTAAGATAAATTCAATTGTACAATAATCTAACCTTTTATGGTTCTCCCAGGTACCTAAGGTAACATTTTTATGAAGAGAACCAAATATTTGGTGTAGATCCTAAACAGACAATTGAGTATCTTAGTTTTCTCAGATAATAGGTAGGATAGGTAGGATAGGTAGGATAGGTAGGATAGGTAGGATAGGTAGGACAGGTAGGATAGGTAGGATAGGTAAGAGAGGTAGGATAGGTAAAATAGGTAAGATAGGTAGGACAGGTAGGACAGGTAGGATAGGTAGGATATGTAGGATAGGTTGGATAGGTNTTTTTACCGATTCAAAAATCAAACTTTTAATAATTAGAGAGGTTGGAGAGGTTGGAGAGGTAGGATAGGTCAGATAAAATAGAGGCTCGGTTCAGAGCATGGAAACAGAGTTTTACCGATTTTTCTCTCTCATTCCCCCTCAATATATCTTGTCGAGTGGTTCTCTAAAGTCCGGCTTCGTATTTTTTTATGTAATGCTCCGAATTATTTTGCTTTATTTAAGATAAAGATTCACGAAAAGTTTTCTTTTTTTACTTTTATCGTACATATGACTCAAAATCGGGTTTATTTAAAATTTTAAAACATTTTTAAGAAAGATGAACGGAACCAATGAGAGCGAAGTTTTTGAAGATTTGTTTGTTAAAAATACGGATAAACTTTGCAATATTCTGATGCTGTACCTAGACGGTTATGGGGTGGTAAGTTGTTGAAGGAATTATTATTTCATTTATAAAACTGGGCTTCAAAAAGGATTTCAACCGAAAGAAACATTTTTTCCATTTTTTCACTTGCAATTTTTTACAAGTTTGCAAAGATGAGAAGAATTCCGTGCAAATTATCACTTTCTGCTCATTGGCTAATTTTAATTGCATGTTTGCATGTCTTTTAATCAAAATTTAAAAATTCAATTCTGGAACTCACAACATTTTTTTGTAAAGGAACTGAGTTTTGACACAAACTAAAATCCTTTAAAATCAGTTTATCTTTGCAACCCAATGTAGTAGACCTTTGAGTTTTCAAACTGTGAAGTTTGAAATATCAAATTTAGGGTTGCAAAAATATAGGGATACTTAAATTTGAGTTTGTGTCGAAAACGATCAGTTTCTTTTATCAACGCATTTAATTTGTTTTAATATATTACGCAACGTTTTATACGCAAATTAAATACAGTTTAGCCCAGAACTTCGGAGAAAGCGAAAGAATTTAAAAAACGTCGTCTTGACAATTTTTAATGGGCAATATTACCTAAATCTCAGTAATTGATATTATGAGTTGATGCGAGAACAGTTTTAAACAGCTCCATACATTATTTAATTAAAAAACTTAATATCTGCAGCATTTCATTATCAGCAGGTTTAGAAGACGACATTTTATCAATACTTTTGTTGTTCCCGAAGTTCTGGATTAAACTGTATGAGTTTTAGTATTAGTCCAATTTTTTCTCCAATTTTTGAGTGAAAAATTAGAGATGAACAAATGTTAAATCCATTTCCATATATTCTTCTCTTAGGTTTATTCAGAAAAGACAAATCTATTATCCTAACTTACATGTAAGACAACAAAAAAATATATCAAAGAAGTTTTTTTCAAAAAATTCTATTTGAATAGCTACCAGATTGTTTCTCATTTATTCAGTTGAGAAGTATCTGGGTAAAAGTGAAGAAATGATAACCTGAAAACTGTAGAAACTGAAGACGACATTGAAGCAATAATGAATTACATTTGATGTTGTCATTAAGCAAATAGCTTTACTATTTATTTATTAAATCACTTATTAATTAAAATGGGTCTGTTTACACTGCACTAATGCTGTGTCTCAAGCTTATTGGCCTATTTAAAGTCCTAAATTAAGTTCAAAAGTCGACTTCCTATGCCAGAGTTTTCTGGTTATCACTGTAGTAAGAATTCGATTCTTGATAATTAGGAATAAGTATACAGCATGATTATAGCAATACAAAAATGTATTTGATGTTGATACAAAACAACTTTTTTTACTAGACACTTATTAAATCACTAATTTAGTAAAATGTGTCTGTTTACACTGCACAATTGCTGTGTCTCATGCTCATTGGACTTTTTAAATCTATATAACTTGATTCAGAATTTTTGGTTACATCCCATGCTACCAAAATATCTGAACAATATCTTTATAATGATTTTTTTAGTTGGTTCTGAGTGTGTTTAGTATACTCTCCAATATTCTCTCTATCCTGGTTCAACTTCAAAATAAGGAAAAACCTTTTTTTCAAAAAAAAATTATTTGTTTATTTGTTCTTGGAACTAATTGAATTTAATCTATTTTATGATCTGACTATTGTTAACAATCCTTTGATAGAAGATTTTTTCATCAATGCTAGGAATCTAAAATTGGATTTATTCTAAAACCTAATATTATAAGGAAAAAATAAAGAAAAAAAAGTACATTTTTCTTTTTTTAAAAATGTTAATTTCCAACATTTCCTTTATAATCTCTGCAAGAATAAATCCGCAAATTGCTTTTTTAAGTACCCACAATTGAAAATATTTAATTTTCACCTAGAAAATAATGATATCTTAAAAACCCTTGATCAAACAAAAGCTTAAATGGTTCCGTTGTGAACCTCACTTTCCTTCCTAAAATTAAAGGTCACTTGAAATATTTTCTTTAATCACTTAAATTAGATTAATCTTTTATCATGAATTCGATTAAAATATAGTTTTGAAAACAGGAAAAGACGACTTTTGACAACCTTGTCACTCTACTCTCAATTTGTGATTTGCTGTTTGTGATGGTTGCTGTCTTTGATATGTCACTCATTTCAGGTATATGTCACTTATTTCAGTATATGTCACTTATTTCAGATATATGTCACTCATATCAGATATTTATCACTCATTTCAAATAATTGTCACTCATATTAGGTATATGTCACTTATACTAGGTAGACAAATGTCACTCATATAAAGAATGTGTCACTCATTTTAATAAATGTCACTAATTTCAGGTAAATGTCACTCATTTCAGGTATATGTTACTCATTTCAGAATTTTGTCACTCATGTATCTGTATCTGTATACTATAGGTAAACACATGTCACTTATACAAAGTACAGTGTCACTCATATCATGTAAATTTCATTAATTTCAGGTATCTGTCACTCGACATTTAAGGTATAAGTCACTCATTTCAGGTATATGTCACCCCATTCAGGTATGTGTCACTCATTTCAGGTATATGTCACTCATTTCAGGTATAAGTCACTCATTTCAGGAATATGTCACTCATTTCAGCTATATGTCACTCATTTCAGGTATATGTTACCCCATTCAGGTATGTGTCACTCATTTCAGGTATATGTCACTCACATTTCAGATATTTGTCACTTGTAAATGTAACTCATACTAGGTAGATACATGTCACTCATTTCAAGTTTATGTAACTCATATCAGGTATATGTCACTCATATAAGTTATTTGTAAATATATGCCACTCATATAAACTTTTCAAGTTTATGTTACTCATTTGAGAAAAATAAATTTTTCTAAAAACTAAGATTTTCTTATTTTAGTGTTCAACTGGCCTGTGAAACATGTTGATCCTGTGATGTACATCTTGATCCCAAACTTCTTCTACCCGGTCAAAAACCTTCTCAACAATCTTAGGAAATTAAACAACTGCCTTTTCTCATTTTAAAAAACGGAACCGTCAAACCTGGCAGTTCGTCAATCTAAACCAAAGCAATTTATGATAATGTAAAGGAACTGAGTTTTTGCGATAAACTCTAGAATCCTTATTTCTTTGCAACCTGATGGTGTAAACCATTGATATTTATTGCAACCTGATGGTGTAAACCATTGATATTCCAAACTTTGACTTTTTGATTTATCAGAATTTTGAACTTGAAATAGTATAGGTCTAAAACACCGGGTCTTAAAGATAAAGGGATTTAAAAATTTGAGTTTGTGATGGCAAAAACTCATTTTTTTTGTTCGAAATTCCTAATTGTGAGATGTCACAAACATTTTATTCATAATTTCGATTAAAATGTTTGTGGTTTTTAATGCTTTCGATATAGTTTGATTTTACGAAAAAATATTCGTTTTTACCGATTCAAAAATCAAACTTTTAATAATTAAAGAGATTCACAACGGCAAACTAAACAGCTTTTACTCATCAAGCATGAATTTAATATCAATTTTCATAGTTTTTAAAACTGTCTATTTTTGATTGTGGTTTCATTTTAACTAATGGAAAAGTATAGGAATTATCATAATTCAAGGTTTACAATACTATAATATCTACCAAGTTATTGATCAAAAAAGGTTTTAAGAGATGTGAATCGAGACTGTCATCTTTACATGAAGGGTCACTTGAAATTTCACTTACAGTCCTTTTAAATAGGCTCAATCTTATGAAATGCTACAGTTGTTTTATTTTTTACAATTCAGTACTTTCCTCACAATATCCATCGCAGTCGAGAGATATCTAGCTGTCTGTAAACCCCACTTCCACAGGTGCAAAATAAAGGAGCTCATCACTGTCAATACAATGAATACGACTTTAGATTTTAATTCTTATTTCAAACATCATTTTACAAAGCAAATAGTTTTACTTCCTCAGTTCTTACACTGCACAATTGCTGTGTCTCACATTCATTTTATTATTTAAAGTCATAACTTGAGTCTAAAAGTCGTCTTCCTCTTCTAGTGTTTTCTAATTCTCACTGTATTATATATTCTTTTAATTTAGAGACATCAAGGGAACATTCCTTGGCAGTGCATGGATTCATTTCACTATATCTGCTGGGGTTGCTGGACTTATAAATTTACCTAAATGGTTCGAAACCACATCGGTCAGCATTTTTCTTTGCTTGTTTTTTCAAAATTTTTAATAAGACTAAACTTTTGAGAAACCGGTTTTTTATTTTTCCGCATTTGAGGTGTCATATCAATTTGACTAATGATCGATTGAACGTACATAAGCGTTGGATTAATGCTTATTAAGAGTAACAGTCAAAAGGACTTTAGTCCTCAAATGTGATAAAATATGTTTTTTTAATAACTTCATATTAACATGATTAAATGTATGTTTGTTTAATTGCTCTAAGAGACGGCAATTGTAAGCAGCTGACTTTAGGTCAATCGTATATTAGTTCTATCGATATAGCATCGTTTCTGTATTTGTCAAACGAATCTTTATTACATTGGTTGGTTTTTAGTTTGCTTTTAGTACATTGGTTGGTTTTTAGTTTGCTTTTAGTACATTGGTTGGTTTTTAGTTTGCTTTTAGTATATTGGTTGGTTTTTAGTTTGCTTTTAGTACATTGGTTGGTTTTTAGTTTGCTTTTAGTACATTGGTTGGTTTTTAGTTTGCTTTTAGTACATTGGTTGGTTTTTAGTTTGCTTTTTTCCAAACATTTTCTTTCAGGGTAAAAACTTTACAGAAGATACAGTTCAAGGTTATTAAAATCATTTTGGTTGGTTTTAAAAAAACTTTAAGTGAAACTTCGTTCGTTTTTTGCATATATTTTCTCTCTGGGTTAAAATATGGCATCTAGTGAAAGAAAAGCCAATGTTTAGAAAAAAAACAATTTTTGAATTTGTCAAACTTTTCAGATTTTCGTAAAATCTCAAAACCCTAAAATACGAAAAATTCGTCCTCGGTCCCAGTTTTAGTCCTTTTTAGTTCTAGTTCCTTACATTCTTACATCCAATTTAACCAAATCACATAAACTTCATTAGAAGAGAATCATTCATTTGGCGTACATAAGACGTACATTTGGCGTATATAAGGCATAGCCGCCTTATATACTCTGTATTTGTATTGTACAGCTTGCTCTAGCTGATTTGTAAATAAATATTTTAAATGTTTCTTATTTTGTACAAATATTCAGGTTGAGGTAAAGATCATTGACAGCACTAAGAATGCAAGTGCGAACAACACCCTACGCTGGATTACAAAACAAGTTTTCAAAATGACGGAACTGAGAGGGAACCCTGACTATATCAGGTAATAGAAAAAAGAGAGAAGAAGAGTTGACATTAGCGTTTTTAGCGAACAAAATCTTTCGCGAAAAAAATGCAAAAATATTCTTTTGACTTTCGCAAACTTTTTTGCTAAAATTAATTTTGAGAAAGAAAAGCAAAAACGATGCGTAATTTCGCGAACACAAATTTGCCCCCCAAAAAATGAGAAAATTTTGCAAAATTGCAACTCTTTTCTCGCGAAACTTTTAATTAATCAGTTTCACAAAAAAATGCATAATTTTCGCGAAACCATTGATGCAAAGTTTTTTTTCTTTCGCAAAACGATATCCCCATTTCGCTGTAAACCCAAGTCGACATTTGATAATAGAATATGTCTGGTAAGAGAAAGGTATCCGGGTATAGAGAAGAGAAAGGTATCCGGGCATAGAGAAGAAAAAAGTATATCCGGGTATAGAGAAGAGAAATGTATATCCGGGTAAAGGGAAGAGAAAAGTATATCCGAGTACAGAGAAGTGAAAAGTATATCCGGGTATAGAGAAGAGAAAGGTATCCGGGCATAGAGAAGAGAAAGTATATCCGGGTACAGACAAGAGAAAAGTATATCCGGGTACAGAGAAGAGAAAAGTATATCCGGGTACAGAGAAGAGAAAAGTATACCTGGTTACAGAAAAGAGAAAAGTATCCGGGTACAGAGAAGAGAAAAGTATCCGGGTACAGAGAGGAGAAAGGCATCCGTGTAAAGAGAAGAGAAAAGTATATCCGGGTACAGAGAAGAGAAAAGTTTATCCGGGTACAGAGAAAATGCCGCCACAATTATTCCTTGAACAATTATGACGTCTAAATATCAATGTTATTGATAACCATATACAATTGGATTTCTTTGGAATATAATTTTTTGTTCAGATTAAAGAGATAATTTGATTTCTAGAGAAACATGCTCACGTCAGCGAGAACAACAGTTTATTAAACTCAAATTTTTAAAAAGTTTGTTCTGTATAGCTTTTTAAAAAGTATCTCAATTGTTGCTTAAGAACGTTTTACTCAGATCAGACAAAGGAATTGAGTACTTGCCACAAACTATGATTTTCTAATCCTTAAATCTTTGCAACAAATTGTCGTAGACCTTAAAATTCTGCCTTGATCTGTGTCATTTACATAGATTGGAAAAAAATCTAATGCGGAACTTAAAACTTGTTTTGAAAATGTTTTGATTTTCAATTTCAAATAAAAATTTGGAAAGTCTGAAGCAAAGATACACAATTTTTCTTTTCTTAAAAAATGAGGAATCCTATAAAATTTACATTAAAAGCTTAAATTTTTAAATTTTTAAAATTCTGAGATTTCCTGACTTTGAATAAATAAATAAATAAATAAATAAATAAACATCAATAAATATGAGTCTAGATACGGAATGAATTTTCCCCGTTGGATCTTCAACATGATCGGACCCCTCATCCTTCTTAGTGTCTTCTCAGTACTTACAGGAGTCAAGCTTAGGTAAATAGAATAATAATGTAAGTACAGCTAAGGAATATTCCAAGTTACTTTTAATAATGGAGTAAGTACAACTAAGGAATATACCAAGGTACTTTTAATCATGGAGTAAGTACAAATAAGGAATATACCAAGGTACTTTTAATCATGGAGTAAGTACAAAGAAGGAATATACCAAGGTACTTTAATCATGGAGTAAGTACAAAGAAGAAATATACCAAGGTACTTTTAATAATGGAGTAAGTACAGCTAAGGAATATTCCAAGGTACTTTTAATCATGAAGTAAGTACAGATAAGGAATATACCAAGGTACTTTTAATCATGGAGTAAGTACAAAGAAGAAATATACCAAGGTACTTTAATCATGGAGTAAGTACAACTAAGAAATATACCAAGGTACTTTTAAGAATGGAGTAAGTACAACTAAAGAATATACCAAGGTACTTTTAATCATGGAGTAAGTACAACTAAGGAATATACCAAGGTACTTTTAATAATTGAGTTAGTACAAATAAGGAATATACCGAGGTACTCTTAATAATGGAGTAAGTACAGCTAAGGAATATACCTAGGTACTTTTAATAATGGAGTAAGTACAGCTAAGGAATATTCCAAGTTACTTTTAATAATGGAGTAAGTACAACTAAGGAATATACCAAGGTACTTTTAATCATGGAGTAAGTAGAGATAAGGAATATACCAAGGTACTTTTAATCATGGAGGAAGTACAAAGAAGGAATATACCAAGGTACTTAAATCTTGGAGTAAGTACAAAGAAGGAATATACCAAGGTACTTTTAATAATGGAGTAAGTACAGCTAAGAAATATACCAAGGTACTTTTAATCATGGAGAAAGCACAGATAAGGAATATACCAAGGTACTTTTAATCATGGAGTAAGTACAAAGAAGGAATATACCAAGGTACTTTAATCATGGAGTTAGTACAACTAAGGAATATACCAAGGTAATTTAATAATGGAGTAAGTACAACTAAGGAATATACCAATGTACTTTTAATCATGGAGTTAGTACAAATATGGAATATAGCAATGTTCTTTTAATCATGGAGTAAGTACAAATAAGGAATATACCAAGGTACTTTTAATCATGGAGTAAGTACAACTAAAAAGCGGCTGTAGGATTTAATGCAAATAGACAGAAAGAGAAGGTTTCATGTTTGCTATATTGCTGGCACGACTTTGTTACCTCGTGGAATCTCTAGAGTTGATTTTATGCATGATTAAATCAAATCTATTTAGTTACAAATTATAAATTCAAAACATTTTTCTTCTTCTAAAGAGCGCTTTAATTAAAGCAGTTATGATCTACAGAGCGCTTTAATTAAAGCAGTTATGATCTAAAGAGCGCTTTAATTTAAGCAGTTATGATCTAAAGAGCGCTTTAATTAAAGGAGTTATGATCAAAAACATATAAAATTTCAATCTTGCGGATGTTTCTAAGTAAATTGGCGGATATTTAATATAATTAAAATGATTATCAACATTTATAATATATAAATTGAAACCCCATACTCTAGTAATCATGCTTAGAATATCAAACTTCAAGTTATTTATTTTAGGAACATCCTCATCATCGCTGAATGCTTTGTGAACATCGAGTAAGTTTTAATCTCAAAATTTTAAAAAAATGTAATACTTTTAAAAATACAATTTTTTAAATTTTCAGATCTCCTCCGGACTGGTTTATCAGCCTCATGAGGTCAGAGTCTAAACTTTAAAAAAACATGCTTTGCCAAAAAAAAACCTTGTTTTAAAACAGTTTTTTTTATAGTTTTGAACGATTTCAGTTTAATTCCATAATGTAATGAAATTAATTGAAATTAAATTTTGATCCCTTGAAAAGGATTTGCAGCATGCACTCTTAACATTTTATATTTAAATAACTGAATATCAAGACTTTGAAAAAGCATGAAATTGCGTAGTTGAGAAACAAGACGCATAAAGTCTCAAAATGTTTCCATCTGATATCATATTAAAATTTAAAAATATTGTAAAATTTAATTAAAATAAATTATTAAAGTTAAAAACTTATATTTACTGAGTTTGAGCGCAAAGTCGACGTTCAAAATGTAAAAAAATGTAAACAAAATTCTACAGTAAACTAATTAGTTGTTTAAGGATAGGTTGAGAAAATAAAAATTAACTCTTTTCATCGAAAATAAGTAATCTTATTCAATTATTAGTTTCAATAATCTCTCATTTTTTACAAAGATTTTTTGCAGATTTTTGGAAATTTTATTGAATAGGCAACTTTTGAAGAATTTGTAGAAATCTGCGAATAAATTCATTCAAAAAAGAAATTTAATATAATGATGAAAACGAAATAATTGATTCTAACATTAAATTATTGACAAATAATTTAGAAATATGTTCCTAACATCTCATTAGTTTACTATTGAATTGTTACTATGATTTTTGTCGTCATAATTTAACAATTGAAAAAAATAATTCTAAAAACATACCCACCCAAATTTATGATTTTGAACGCCGAATTTGCGCTCAAACTCGTTATTTACAGATTTTTAAAAATTTTAATATGTCACAAATGAATCTTTAACAAATTTCTACAATATTCATTTTCAGTTCAACCACCATACGTTGCCGGTCACTCCCTTTAAACGTAAATCGTTTTGAATCGAAGGGTCACTTAATATTACGTTTACAGTCCCTTTACCAGCTGTTCATATTCTAGTGTGAACAACCTGCTTCAAATCCTGAACACGAACATGAACTTCTGGTTCTATGCAGGAATGAACAAGAACTTCCGAACAGGACTCAGATCTCTCCTCTCAAGGTAAATAAATAATAAAATTAAACGGACTTTACAGTTTTGTCAATAAATAAAAGCACTGAGTTTTTGCCACAAACTCAATTTTGTTTTAATATCCAATGAACCTGATAGTGTAAACATTTGATATTTCGAAGGAGTTAAAAAATTTGAGTTTACTGAAAAAAAAATATATTTTCTTCAATGCAGTAAAAATATTGTAAATTTTTAGTCAAGAGGGTAAAAATAGCAATATTTGGCCCAATACCATTAATACAATGTAATTTTGGCCAAATGTGAAAAATATATTTGGTTCGATATTGTAAATATTATAATTTGGGCTCAATAAGGTTAAACCAATAGTAATTTTGGCTAAAGGTTTTTAAAATAATGTTTCCTCAAGCTCAATGTGGTAAAAATAATATTTTTTTAGATTTACAGTGGTATCTTCGGAGCTGGGCGCTGCAGTGGAGGTTTAAAAACATTCTTTCATCAAACATTTTAATTAAAAAAAGAGAAGAAATAAGAATCTTACTCTTTCTGTTGTCCAAATGTTGTACGCGAAATATATTGTCATTTTTATGACGAAAAATAGTTACTTGTAAAGCCATTGCACGTCAAATAACGTAAATTGCACCTCAAATAAAGTAAATTGCACGTCAAATAAAGTAAATTGCACGTGAAAGTAAAAGCTATTATATGGCATTCTAAGAAAAGGTATTGAGAAGAACTAAAAATATTTGATTGTGTTTTTCTCATATCTATAATCTTAAAATGAAAACTTGAGGATCTACGAGGTCTCAAGATCGTAGTTAACTCTGTTTAATGCCCGCTTTAAACATAATTATAGATTGCCTAGCTACAACTTTGATACCGAAAATATTCGCGGATTTCTAGAGCACAGACAAGCAAAAACGTGGCCGAAAAAAGTTGTTTAAAAAGCCATTAATAAGCAAAGATTAATGTCTATCTAAAGAAAAGTGTTTTTGCACCCTATATTGTAAAATATGTTTATTCATTTAAAAAATTAAAGATAAAATTTATAATAATATAAAAGTTATATTATTATAGATGATTATTTTTATTTTATTTATATCTCATCATATTCATTTTTCTAAATTCTCAAGTGACGTCTGAAGATGTTAAAGACTGGAGTAATGACATCAAAGTAATTAAGAATTATGAGAATTAACTCCGTCCAATTAAAGGTTGGACACCTAATGAGAATAATCTTTACAAAATCAAAATTTTTCTAATTATTCAAAAATTATATTTTCTAAACAAAAATTTGATTAATTTTACAAAAACCTGATTGAACCCACCTCATTAATGAATGTACTTTGTAAAAAACGTTTTTTTTAAAATGTGAAAATTGTGTAATGATAGTCGTCAACGATCAGTATTTTAGATATAACCTTAAAAAACTATTTTTTGAAAAGAAGCAGAGAAATTGATTATATGCCTTGACCATTTCAAACCAGGCGTTGATTTTAAAAGCATGGAATGTATACATGTCGTCATTATGGAATTTTCCTTTTGAATCAGAATTTAATCAGTTCTCCTTGAAAGGAAAGATAATTAAAAACATGAAAAAAATGTAAAATTACGCATTTTTGAAGTTTTCCTTTTATGTTTTCTTTAACTGAAGATTTGCAAGTATTAATGTATAAATGTTGCTTTTTATTCCTAGAAAACTAAATAGCTGTTAAAATTAGTTTTAGATTTAGTATAGAAAGTGGTTTTTAGCTTGTTAAAGTTATAAAGAAGTTAAAAATAGTTTAAGTTAGTTAAAGTCAGAAAGTTTTTAGGAGCATTTTTAGTTAGTTAAAGTTATGACAGTAGTAAGAGCTAGAGGTTTCAGTTAGTTAAAGTTAGACAGTAGTAAGACCTAGAGGTTTCAGTTAGTTCAAGTTAGACAGTAGTATGAGCTAGAGGTTTCAGTTAGTTAAAGTTAGACAGTAGTAAGAGCTAGAGGTTTCAGTTAGTTAAAGTTAGACAGTAGTAAGAGCTAGAGGTTTCAGTTATTTAAAATTAGACAGTAGTAAGAGCTAGAGGTTTCAGTTAGTTAAAGTTAAAAAGTAGCTAGGCTAGGTTTCAGTTAGCTAAAGTTAGATGGTAGCTTGGCTAGGTTTCAGTTAGTTAAAGTTAAAAAGTAGCTAGGCTAGGTTTCAGTTAGCTAAAGTTAGATGGTAGCTTGGCTAGGTTTCAGTTAGTTAAAGTTAGAAAGAAACGTGGTTTAAGCCGTTTGGTTTCTAGTTAGAAATTTCTAACAATATAAAAAAATTATTTTTACAAAAAATGTTTTTAACAAAACATATAAAATATATTTTTAAAATAATTTCACGTTTCTCTGTTTCTTGAATTTGTAGTAAAAAAATATTTACCCTGAGCTGAAAATTTTAGAATGAGATATCCTTAATCCCGATTAATTAATCTGATTATCCAATGGACACACTTTTAATTTTCTTCTTAATCCTTTCTTTTTGGATAAAAGTTACTTTTGAAACAATTACTGCAGATACGATGCTATATCGATTGGACAAATATCCGATTGAACTAAAGTCAGCTGTTCACAAGCTGACTTTTAGAGCATTTAAACAAATTTAAATTTAGTTTTAATCATGTTAATATGAACTTATTAAAAAACATATTTTATCACATTTAATGACTATAGTCAGTTTGAACGTTAGTCTTAATTAGCATTAATCAAAAGAATACATTCGTTCAATCGATCTTTAGTTCAATTAATATGACACAATCAACACCAGAAATGCGCAAAAAATAAAAATCGGGTTTTCAAAAGTTAAAGACATGCTAATTGGTTGAAATTTTAAACTTCTCTTTTGGATATCGAATGCCTATTGAGTATTGACCTAATCTCGGGTTTTGTATAACATAGAGATCAAGCATTGATCTCGATATCCACCATTCTAAAGTTTTCTTCTCTGTATATGTTTTACATGTGCATTTTATAATAAATAAACTATAAAAATATTTGTATATTATAGGGAAAGATATAACGTAGAGTCTATAGTAACTTATGAATTGAATGGAATAGAACGTATGTTAACGGAATTTAAAAGGGATCTAGAAGGATAAATTGGGATGAAGGAGGATATGGATTGGGATGGAGGAGGATGGATTGGTATGGAGCAGAATAAAATTGTAAAGAAGGAAAATAGATTGGGATTGAGGGGGATGGATTGGGATGGAGGAGTATAAATTGTAATGAAGGAGGATGGATTCGAATAGACGAGAAGGGATTGGAATGCAATTAGGAGGATGAATCGGGATGGAGGAGGATGGATTGGGATGGAGGAGGATGGATTGGAATTTAAGAGGATGGATTGGGATGGATTGGGATGGAGGAGGATGGATTGGGATGGAGGAGGATGGATTGGAATGCAAGAGGCTGGATTGGGATGGAGGAGGATGGATTAGGATGGAGGAGGCTGGATTGAAATGAATGAGGCTGGACTGGGATGGAGGAGGTGGATTGAAATAAAAGAGGCTGGATTGGGATGGAGGAGGGGGATTGGAATGTAAGAGGCTGGATTGGGATGGAGGAGGATGGATTGGGATGGACAAGGCTGGATTGGGTGGGAGGAGGCTGGATTGGAATGTAAGAAGATGGATCGGGATGGAGGAGGATGGATTGGGATGGAGGAGGCTTGATTGGGATGTAGGAGGCTGGATTGAAATGTAAGAGGCTGGATTGGGATGGAGGAGGGTGTATTGGGTTAAAGGAAATTTTCTTCTTCAAAGAAATCATCTATAAAAAACCCTATTCTATGATTCTGAAAAATTCTTATTTAGAAAATAAATATTCTATTATAGTAAGATTTTCCTTCAATTATTTCAAGAGTAAGAAAATTGATTTAATACCAACTTTGATAGACTGAGGCTAGACAGCAGGAAAAATACAAAAGATTTAAGAAACATTTATGTTTTATAAACAATTTACTAAAATACCGAAAAGTCCAAAAAGTTCAAAAAAGATTAAGTTCTAAATTGGTAAATTTCTTTTAACAATATTAAAAGAGTAAAAAAAAACTTTAATGAGATTATACCTAGAATCGGCTTACCCAAAAAAGAGATAATTTATGAATAAAATCCCCAAGACAAGCTTAGTCGTTCATAAACACAGTTAACACTTACACATTATTCAAAATGTCCTCCATTCCTTTAGAGACATTAAACTTGGGTTTCCAATTTTTCCCAGATTAATTTGGTTCCGTAACCTTTACTGAGCTGGAAACTTTTGAATGGGATATCCTTAATCCCGATCGGTTAATTAACCTGGAGATTAATAACAAGAGGAGAACAAGCATTATTTATTCTGGAAATTAAGAAAAAGAGGAGATCAAGCATTAATCTCGATATCCACCATTCTAAAATTTTCAGCTCTGAACTGTTAGGAATGATAACTATTTAAAACTGTGGAAAAATAACCGTGAAACCTGTTTTTTACCGAATCTTAAATAAATTATGCTGAAAAATGTTTACGGGATGATTAGTCCAAATGGAATTGATCCAGAATAATTGTCTCGCAAACTTTTTTCAGAAAGTCCAAACCTAAAGCTCTGTGGAGCATCTAATATCGGTTTAGAAAGGTTCCAACGTCAATTTCCAACAGCTTTTACTGATTCATTATTTTTAAAAGCTTGAGAAAGGTTCCGTAAGGCGTTAACGGAACCAAATTGATCCGGGAAATTTAAAAACCCTACATTTCACCGGTCTTAAGCCTTGCTAGAACTAAAATTGCGAGTTCATCAAATACAATTTGCGGGGTTTTCTCATTAGGTGCTCTTGAGTCTTGATCTTAATCAATTTTGGATTTGACAGAAATAGTCAATAAGAGCATTTTCTTTTCTATACTTCTGATTTTAAAAAGAAAAAGATTTAATGGATTTTTTTTAAATATACAAAATATCTTTTTATTCTGTTGTCTTGTGATATAATGCGGGACAATATGTTATTTAGCTGGACGTGGGTCTATTTGTATCCAATCCAGTGGCCGAATTTTAAGAATTTGAGCGGCGGTTTAAATTTAAGCCGCGGCTTAAATATGGTTGGTTCCACTTAAAATTTTATCAAATGTTTCAAGATTTAAGCCGGCCCTTGATTTAAACCGGGTTTTGCCAGATTTAAACCGCGGCTCAAATTCTTTAAATTCCATCTCGGGACAAATTTTTGTGAAGGACTCCACATGACCGGTCCAAGGAAGGTTTATGGATGATCAAAATTTCAAAAATTAGCCTCCAGGAAAATTCGATTTTCGTTAAAGTTTGACAATCCACGATTTTTTTACAAAATCATCGAACTTATTTTATCGTTTTACAATTTATACAAATAATTACAAGTTGAAAACGAAGTGCCTTGAAAGCCTAGTTAAGGTAAATTTAAGGTTAGCTTAAAATTTACATGTTTTCAATCAGAACTCCTGATTTTTAAGAGCTATTGAGAAAAAAATATTAATCCTTAAAAATTTGCTTTTTAATACTTTGGCTGAAAATCAAAATTAGAAGATGTTACGAGGTCAAAAATTCGTATCATTGATTTCGACGAAATTTGACCTTTTCCTTAGGACTAGATTGCGCTGGAGTGCTTTATGTGCTAATGCAAACTTTATAGTTCCATGTCAGAAAATACAAAATATTCTATAAAAAAAAAATATCGTTATTTGATTGGCTAAGAGAAATCAATGTTCTTTCATGTTGTATGATTCCCAAAGTACAGCTTATCAAGATATAAAAGATATATATTTATTTACTACCCAGAGTCAGACGGGGAGGGGGTGGGGAAAGGGGGGCAATGATTACTGAAGCAGCAGAAAAACTCATAATCAACAATAATTTGTTCTTAAAAATATTCCAACTGTTGAATTGTAATTTCAATCCAAGGAAGGGCATGTCTGATTCACAACGGTAATCTTGAAATCTTTGATCTGATTAATGGAAGATGTTTTGATAACATGTTTAATTCTGAGTTCTGACAGTTCCTTCTTTTTCTGCAACAGAAATGCACAAGTATATTTTGCCACGATGGAAAATAATCAGTTTTAAAAAGAAAAAACATGGCTATATATCAAATAGATTATCAAGTAAAATAGAAAATCAAGTAAAATACACTCTACCTGGATAGGCTGAACAGGCCTATAGTGTCCCGACACGCCATGCTACGGTTCCATGTAATGTTTTTTGACTGACATCTCACGGTCATGTTTGTTGCATTCAGGGGTTAAGTTTTACAAGTTTTAAAGAAATACTTCAATTTTAAACATAAAACGTAACGTTTATGAATATTGTCTATTTTTAAAGATTTTGCATATCCTATTCAAAGGATCCTTAAATATCTCTGAATACAGATGTCTCCTAATTGGTCGTGTACAGTCCTTGTACACAATAGAACCTCCTGTGGAAAATATCGCGTATTATAGGTGTTAATCGATCTCTGTAACTCTCTTATCTCTGATGGCAACAGAAAAATGAACCAATTATACACGACGCGACGTCACATAGTGTCAAATATAACAAGGAAAAGAAACTTTCTCACATTAGTTGACATGTTTTCTAAGATTAAATAAAAAAATGTAAAAACAGAAAATAAAGAACTCATAAAATTGCACTTAAGATAAGATATAGTTTACTGCTAATGATACACATGCAAGTTTTAATGTTACAGGCAAAAAATCTGCAAATATTTTTATATTTTTTACTATATTTATGTAATTATAGCAATTAGGTGGAGATTTGCAAGTTTACAAGTAATAGACAGCTTCTCTTTGTTACCATGATTATGTGTATTGCAATGCTGTTTAAAAGCTTTGTAGATATCAAAAATTTAATTTCGAAAGTCGTCTTCATTGTATTGATATATACAATTCGACGAATGTAAATCTGTTCAAAATTTTAAAGACAAAGCTAGAAACGAATGAGTATTGAGTAACGCTCAAAAACTGAATTTTTGATGAGTTTCAACCACAGAAAATTTTTAAATGCGCGTTGAAAAAAAGTTTTTAAATAGTCATCCATTTTTTATTTTTTTATTTACAAAATAAACTAATTCTGGTCTTCTCCGTTCCGTTCCAATAATTGTAAGAACGCATTCTTTGCGTTCCGTTCTATTTTTGGAACGATGGGATCATTCTTGATAGTTCCGTTCGTTCTTGTGAAAGAACGATTGTTCTTCAAGAACAGAGGTCAGCCCTACTTTCTCTAGTAAAACTAATCATTTGAAGAATTTATTACATACAACTTTAATACAAGTTTTCTAAAATACTGATTCTAAAATCTAAGTAAAAGATTCATTAAGTTTCCAATTATATATTTGAGATAGTGCAGCGTGCCAAAAGGTTTAATTCTTTAATCTTAATTTCACAGAAATTAATCAATTATCTTTTCAATTTTAAAAGTTGGGTTGGAAATGATGTCGATTACTATATTCTTGTAATTATATTTTTGGAAATATTAATTACAAATTATTTAAACCATACATATATTAAAACCAATATTATTATTAAAAAATTTAAAGGGACCGTTCACTTATTTGGGTAAATTAAACAGCCTATTAGCTGTTACTTGGTATTAGTCTTACTTTTAATAGACAACTGTGGCCGGAGAAAAAGCTGATTTTTCGTTCAGAATTCGAGCGAAAAGGGACGGTCCTTTGTCTGAAACACTATACTAGAAGTTTTTCAGCAGCAACAGCCCAAAAAAATTAAATTTATCATATTTTGATGTTATTATGTTTAAGGTAATATATACTAAAATATAAAAGCTTTTGATATTTGAGTTAGCAATAAATTCACGTTTTTCGCATTAAAACGTGTGTAAAATGTTCTCAACTACAATCAATTAATCATTACGCAATTTTGGTTTGTAGATTCAACTTCGCCCTCAATGTAAAACAAATTTATTGCAATGATGCATTAATGTGAGTAATCTTTAAAACTTTCGGAGCTGGATGGGAGAACCGGTCTCTCATAGAGTAATAAAACGAAGAGGTAAAGCTAACCTCATTATTAATTAATTAATAGAGTGCTCGGTTGTGTACATCACGATATGTTTACGCCTTGTTTATGCCTTGTGTTTACGTATCTAGCACTGTACACTTGTAAAGAGTGTGATCGTATTTTTAAGGGGGGTTTTATGAAATTGACAAATTTTTAGATTTTCTTTCTTTATTTAAAGAGAATTCAAGAATGTTGACTGTAAACATTTGACAATTTTCAAATTTTTTTGGGGTAATTTTGGGCTAAATCTTATTAGCTATTGATTAGCGTTGGTCTTATTTTTCAAGGACAACATGTGGTCGGAGAAAAGCCGATTTTTGTTCAGAATTCGAGCGCAAAGGGACGGTCCCTTTAGAACGATACATGTTTCTTTAAAGCAAAGCAGTGGAAAGCAGTGGAAAGCAAAAGAAAGCAATGGAAAGCAAAGCAAAGATAGAGTTTCCGTTGCACTCCAAACTAAATAGATATGAATATTAGACACAGAACAATATAGGCAGATTAAACGAACTTTTTTTTAATGTGTCGTATGGAAAGAAATTGAGTCTTGCCAAAAACTCAAATTTTCTAGTCCCTATATCTTTGCAGTCTGTGGCAAAGACTTATTTTCTTTAGCCAATCATGGAGCGGAATAAATCCCAAAACAGTCCGGCAATAGGTTTGGGCTGGTAGGAATTTAGAAAAGCATTTCCCATTCCTGACACTCCTAGATTGTACACATCCTACTTTTGAGTATTAATAATCGACATCATAGACTCCATCTGAAAAAGAGTTGATTGATATGGTGCAAGCTGTACATGACATTTTTCTGGGTAACCCTCATGTTTAATTTTATTATATAAAAAAATTGCAAAAATAAAACTACGCAAAAACATGAAAAATTATATATTTTTATATACAGTATACATTTTTGAAAATCCCTTGACCAAATTCAATTAAACGTCGTAGTTGTATGCTCTGCGCTAGGTGCATCAATACATGCGATTTTTTAAGAAGCATTTTCACGAAAAAATATGATAAAACAATAATGACGAAAACCCCTTTTAATGATATCTTCTTAAAAATAACTGAAGAGTTAAGACATTATTTAATTTGAATAGTTAAATTTACAATTAAATACACTTCTTACCATTTGCCATTAAACCTCACCCTGGATCAACCAGAGTGAGCAGCATTCGGTTTTTTCTATTTGAAATCAAACTTGTTTTGGTCTATAATTCAACAATCTTATACCTTACAGATTTGTTTATCTTATACTTTTCCATTCAAAATGTATATGCCGACAAAAGAGTATCAAAGAGAAAAGGCTAAAAAAATTATGTTTAATGGGTCAAATTTTGATCGAAAGTCACAGCTTTTTGGAATATTGACAGAACCGTTAAATCCACGTGACCTGCGTGTCTGAATAAAAAAAGATGGAGATATGGTTTTATTTGCTTTAATAATTTATAATTGAAATTAATTTCTGCACAGTCCCTTTAAAAAATCTAATTTGAAATGGTTACCTGTGGAATGGATTGTGTAAGTTGTTCTTCATATTTCTTCAGCTTACGATCCAGCAAAGAGCTAAATAATACATAATGTAACAGCTTAGCAGCTCAAATTCTCGGCATCTAATCCGTAGAATTTTAAAAACAAAACAAAAATTTCGAATTTATAAAAAAATAATTTTAAATACAAAAATTTTAATTTTAGTTTAAAAAAAGATTTTTTAGTCTATTCCCGAGGGTACCAACTACCAATGGGTTCCCTAAAGTTTTTTTTAGACAAATTGGTCCATCTGTTTGGCCAGGTACGGGCCTATGGCTAACGTAATATATATAATATATACAGGGTGTCCCAAAAAACATGGGAATTCAGTTACGAATTGGATATCTTCTTTGTTATGAATTAGCATTTGTAATACCTAATTTCAAAAGTCATAATATTATTATGTCTGCTAGAGTTTATTTTATAAAAAGGGTAAAAGACTATAAAGATGTGTCTATAATGTCTCCGCAAGATGAAGACTGAAGACGGACAAGTTTACTCTGTTTGTATTCTGCAATTTTCTTGTTTTACTAAGTAAAACCGTATGCAGTCAAAACATAAACAAACAAAATGTGAACATAGCAGACGAAACTCTCAGAGATTACAGATTTCTCAGTAGGTATCACTACCCTAAATCAAAGAATTATTTAAAAAGACGATATCGATTTCGTCACTTAATTCCCATGTTTATTGGGACACCCTGTATATAATGTATATATATAATATATTTATTGTTGAGTTCCAAGTTTCACAAAAGTGCTCGATACCTGATGAGATCCAAGTAGAGGCTGTTTATATCAGTTGAAACGCAACAATCTTCTTATAACATTTTATTCATAAACAAATTGTTTCATGCTTTTATGCAATCATCAGTATGAATTGTTTGAGAATTTTTTACAGATGTTTCGCGGATTTTTACGAGATGTTAAATTAATTTTCAAATTAATGTTACATATAGATACATACAATAAAACGAACAAGATGTTAAAAAAAACCATACTTTATCACNCCGGACTCCTCAATCAGGGAAGCTTAGGGGAGGGCCTTGTTTAAGTGTAAGAAAAGACTGGCAAATCTTTCCACTAATTTACGCGTGGGTTTGAGTATTTAGATAGATATAGATCCTACCGCGCGAAGTTGCAATTGTCGTCAGCAATCCATGGGATCGAATTTAAAAAATTTGCGCGACTTGTCTGAACTTCCTGCTGCCGGTTCAAATTGAAACCACCGATTCAAAGTTAAAGGTTCCTGAATGGATTAGACGGCTACAGGGCAGTTGAAACAGGGGTTGCTGGAATATCACAGATTAAGAATTTATAAGACATCAACGCCTGTCAAAAGTGTATTAACAAATATTTTGAGGCTTTCTTTCACCCAATTCAGCTCAGTCAATTTTTAAACTTAAAACGGATATCGTGTTTCTTTTATACAATAATTATATAGCAGAAAATAGTTAAACCGCGCCAAGAAAATTTAAAAAAATTATTACATCCTTTATTTTTCAAAATACTTACTTATCTAAGGTTTTAGATTAGTTTTTTTTAATATTTAAATAAAGCTAAAAATTTGACCTCCTATCTCTGCAAACAAGGATAATGGAGTATACAGCAGACTTTCCTCATTCACTACAGTTCGGGATTGGAAATAGAAATAGACCTAAAAAATAAATGAAATGCAACTACATTGATGTGATATAAAAATAAAAATATAAAAATGTTGTCTAAAAAATATTTAATTTTAGAAAACCCAATTAATGTAATAGGACTAATATGCACAATTTTTAGTATTAAGATTAGGGTTACCAAGTACACAGAAAAAGGGAAATCGTTTTGCGCAAATTTCGCATTTTTCGCGAAAAAAATATTTCGCCAAAAATTTCACACTTTTTCGCATATCGTTCGCTCTCGAAAAAATGCGAAATTTTGCGAAAAAGTTTGCAAAATATGTACGAAAATTTTCCCATTTTTTCGAAAAGTTTTCGTCCGCTGGAAACCCTCAAGAAAATGTACGAAAAAAACAGATGGTGACCTAAAAAATAAAGTGTTAAAGCCAAGATTGTTACAAGAAAGCAAAGGGCCCCGAAAGATTAGTTGTATTTATTTTTCAAATCAAAGTAAAAGAAATAAAAGATTTATTTTTGTTAAGTAAAGCAATGGAGAAGAAAGTTAACCCTATCTCTGCTGGGGTACTTGAATCCCCCCCCCCCCAGCAGGAATAGAGTTAAGAAATGAATATTTAATTTCTCACCTGAGACTTGTTATCAGAGGTTAGAGCCCTGTTTTGTCCTCCAAGGGATAGAAGAAGAAATTCACATGGATTAGGACAATCTCCAGCCTTCATAATATTTTTAAACACATTTTTAACAAAAAACAAGAATACATAAGTTTTATTTTAAATCTTGTTGTTATTTAAAATAATGAAACAAAAGGAATTGAGTCTTTGTCACAAACTCAGATTTTCTAATCCCTACATTTTTTAACTCAACGTCATAGAACTTTGAAATTTCAAACTTTAAATTGTGTTTGAGTTTTTGATTAAATCAAAAATGTATAGAGAGTGTCTCACTAAACATGTGAAATTACATTTAAGTAGAGAATGACATTTTTATCTTTTTAAATAAATAAATTGCATAATCAACCCTGTACTGACCTGGTTTGTGATTCGATCATAATGTGTTTGAAACGCCAGATCTCTGTCCGATTCTTTTCGGCAAATATTTGTATTTTCAGGAACATAGGGTACAGTGCAGCCAGTACTGGTCACCTCTTTCATTTTCTTAGAAAAAAAAATGTAAAAGATGAAGAATTTTATGAATTTAAATTTAAATATAGGGTCTGTCATTTGAAATCAGCCACCCCCTAGTAGGCACCATCTTCGATTTTTTTCAAAGTTAAATATTAAAAGACCTATGTGAAACATTAAATGATTAGTAATTTTTAGACTCTGTTGACCTCTGTGCGCAGAGCACTGAGGCCATCAAATTTTGACCTTTGAGTTTGCTCTTTTGAAATTATCATAATTTTTTGCTTTTTGAGATATCGAACTAATTGTAAGGCTTTATTTGTTGGTTCATAAAATAATCGATAACATTAATTTTTGAAACTCGTGTCTCAAAAAAAAGACATCGTATACTTCCTTGTTTTATTTATGTTGAGAATACTGAATAAAAATTTCATGCATGAGAAAATATTGGCTTAGAAGTTATGCTCGTGTTTGTGAGCATAATTCGCCGATTTTCAGTGATTTCTGCCAAACCAGCAGATATAAATAGCTTGCTCAATATGTGATATAAGACATGCGTTTATGAAATATGATCTGGATCATAAAACTGAGCTAGGACTTTCGCCGACTTCAAGCAAGTCGGTTGGGGGAATATGCTGCAGAAGGAAAGGGGAGCAGGATGCCATGTAAATTGCCTTAGATATTTTATTGTTTTTTTTTTCTCATGCTAAAATTTGATATTTTTTCTTCAAATATAGAAGAAACAGGAGGAATTAGTTAAGTCGACGGATGCCTAAGTTTCCGTTGCATAAATACTTTTATGAAAACCTTCCAGCTTCCTTCCAGGATATGTTTAATTCTTTAGCTGAACCAAATAGAACAAAATCATATAAACTTGAACGGGTTCTCTTTAAAACCCTAGAATGTTTTCCCTCTGCCTTATTTCCAAAAATATGGAATTCGATTGAATTAGAGCTTAAAGAAACTAAATCTGCAAAATCGTTTAAAAGAAAAGTCGCCAAGATCTATTTAGATAGTTATGCAAATTATATCTGTAAAAAAAAAATTGTGTATCATGTGGATAAACTTAGTCTTTACTATCTTCTTCACCCTCTAGTTCATAAACATGATTCTAATAACTTATGTTACCCTCTGTTCCAACCCTTATGCTGAGTATCCTCCCTTTTCTTTATACTCCCTCACCTCCTCCTTACCATTTACCTGATTTATTATCATTCTTATGTTTAAAATGTACAATGTACATTGTTTTTATCTGCAATTCTCATTCGTTTATAGTGGGCCAACCAATTAAAACAACCTACTCTGGTTAGGCGGGTCCAAACTACATAGTAAATTGTGATTTTTTTATTTGTATTATCTCGTGCTTTGTAGTTGAATAAAATATGAAATGAATTGAAATGAAAGGTTCCCTTGGTCTGACCGGGTAGTCCTTTTTAATATACCTTGGTTAGGATGTTATATATACACTGATCATACTCAACAATACCACTGCATTTAAATCCCTTAAAACCAGCTGTTTCCAATATGTTAAATCTACTGAAGAAATAAAATAGTCCTTTAAAGAAATATCGTTTTTAAGTTCGTTGAAACGAACAAGTAATTTAGGTGTTTGGTACTTTCCCACAGGCACTTTCCCAAGGACGACTTCCCAATTGGTAACTTCCCAAATGTGCGATTTCCCAAGCGGCAATTTTCCAAAGGTTTATAGGTTAGGCCCTCTGAGGCTCCGATGGCTGCAATGGGGGCTGAGCGCTGCGGCTAGGATGGGATAGGAAACCGAGCGCGCTAGAACATGTTGAGGGGCCGAGCGCTGCAGCTAGGACAGACTTGGGAAGTTGCCGCTTAGGAAAAATCCTTTAAGAAAGCTCCTAACATCGTAAACTTAATTTATAAATATTCAAATTAATTTGGATCAGGTTTCCTTCTGGACTGTTTTTGTATGTTCGTCTAACATCTCAACATGAAGCCAACTCACCTAGTCAGAATATTAAGCACGTAGTCAGAAATTTTACATTTACTATAAATACTGGTACTGGGATAAAATTAAAATGGTGGTCATATATATTGTTTCACGTTAACAGACCAATCTACTTTCAAAATTTAGAAAGACTTATTTTTGCATACATAAAGTTTAATTTAAAAATTCTCTTGTTAAAATCTTTTTAGAAAGTTAGTTTGTATTTATAAATCTGCAAACAAAAATGAAAATAAATACAAAATGCTGCTTGGAGATTTAAATAAAGTAAAAATTATTTTTTTAAATAATGAATTTAGAATTTTATTAGAGTCATGGAAGTTCGTAGTAAGATTTTGACTCCACTGCAGACCACCGGAGGGAATTAGGAGGGATATCTGAATCCCTCCAGTGAAATTATAAACCCCCTGGATAGATATCAAATCACCATCAAATTGAAAAAAGTGAAAAGTAGAATCGAAATCTTACTACAAACTTCTTTGAGCCAATTTAGAAGTCTTTTTATTGAACTAATTAAGTATTTTAACTAATCCTATTTATAAGCAAACATAAACGTAAATTAAAAAAACAGTTTTTGTACATTTTCCTGCATTTTTTTAAAATGAAAAAAAGTTTCTTAGAATTTCTGGTGATATTTTTCAATATACCTTTTTACCTCATCAAGGGAGAGTAGGCGTAATTTCAAGTAACCCTCCGTGCAAAGATGGCAATGAAGGATTTACAAGGGGTCAGTTCCCTTCAAATCTTTGTATGTTTGTTGAGTACTGAGTGTTTGTTTAAACTGATTAAAACCCGCTGAAAAGTCAAGCTTGCACTTTCTTGAGTTTAAACTCAACACAGCGCATATTGGAAATTGCAGCAATGAATTCAAAAGGGTTTCAATAAGTTTGCACACGACGACAAACAAACACATGTTTGTTAATTGGACATAGCCTTCTTTGCAAAGAAGTTTATTTTAAATTACGCTTACAGTCACTTTAAACATTTATTAAAGAATAATAATTACAACGGCAAGCCATGTATATAAACCATCATGTAATCAAAAATCTTTTTTTTTAAAGGGACCGTAAAGGAAAAATGAAAGGGGATATTGGCTGACACCTTGAACGATTCCTATAAAACATCTATCTGATGTTCCTGTCTCGAGAAATTGACATAAAACTGTTTCAATAAACTAAAATTCATATATGTGCAATTTGGTATAAAAGTTGTAGTATTAAACAGATCATATTCAACAAATAAGCAACCAATCTGAAAACGACGAAATAATACTAGTATTTGAATAATTTGAAGTTTAATATTGGTTTGACCTGCACCTGAATACTAGTATTTGTTTAGATTGAAGTTTAATATTGGTTTGACCTGCATCTGAATACTAGTATTTGTATAGATTGAAGTTTAGTATTGGTTTGACCTGCATCTGAATACTAGTATTTGTATAGATTGAAGTTTAGTATTGGTTTGACCTGCATCTGAATACTAGTATTTGTATAGATTGAAGTTTAGTATTGGTTTGACCTGCATCTGAATACTAGTATTTGTATAGATTGAAGTTTAATATTGGTTTGACCTGCATCTGAATACTAGTATTTGTATAGATTGAAGTTTAGTATTGGTTTGACCTGCATCTGAATACTAGTATTTGTATAGATTGTAATTCCCATCCGTCCTGACAGATCCAGAAACTGTCCTCTGTGGTGCAAATATATCTTCAAATCAACTTTCCTAGATGAAAACTAGTTTTTAAAGGGACTGGTGACGTAATTATGTTAATAAACATATTGATCGAAAACTTACGTTCGTTCAATTGATCCTTAGTTCAAATGATATGACACCATCAACACCAGAAATGCGCAAAAATTAAAAACCGGGTTTTCAAAAGTTAAAGAGCGCATCACTAATCTCTAGAAATAAACCTAAAGACTAAATTAGTCTTTATATTAGCAAAAAGAGAGGATCAAACATTGATCTCCATTATGTTTGATCACACCTCCTGAACCTCTGAACCGTTTGCCTAAAATTCAGATTGAGGAATTTGGTAGAACCACGGGAATGTTCTAAGCTTGGTTTAAAGATTCTAAGTTGAGTAAGTTGACTTGTATAACTCGGTAGAACCAACGGAATGCTTTTAGCTTAGTTAACATCATTGTTTCAACTTTTTGGCCTAAGTTTGCTTAAGTTGGTTATTTAAAACCAATAGAGATTGCAACGCGGGCAGAATCTATCTATATATCTATTCAAATCTTAAAATCAAATTAGAGATCTACATGTAAATTAACGGCAAAAACTTACATGGAAATCTTAACTTATATTGAAACAAGAGTGGATCTATTGAATCATGGCCGGGAATGCCTTAAGCTTGGTATAATAGTTCTAAGTTGTTCTAAGCCAAGTTCAATTTTCTGAGACTGGCGCTCTCCACTAATTTTTCCCCCAATTTTTAATTTGATGATCAATGATTGATCCCTCAGTTAAAGTTGTCCCAGCAGTGTTTTATTTATATCATCATGGGATATCAAAGAGAAAATTTATCCGTAGAATGAGAGCAATGCTTGATCTTAGTTCTGAGTTCAATGGTTTAGTTAAAGATATCTTCAAGACCAATCAGCAGCAAAAATAATGATTTCCGTCAATTAAAAATTACCCAAACACAAGTATGTTGTATTTAATATTCTGATTATGGACTTTAGAAGGATAATGAGTTCTCTCACATCTATACTTTGCTTGTCTGTATGATTTATCCAATAACGCCAAAACGGGTGAATTGATCAGGCCCAAAGTTAAATTGTGACAACTCAATATACCCTAGAAGAGATTTATACAGGATTAAAGATAAAAAATGTTGCCCAGAAAAATTCGACATTTATTTTTTTTAAATGCTTTAATTTACACAGACACTTTCGCTAAAATGGCAGCTGAACACTACTGTATATGCCAAGTCCATTAGCGCCTGATCCAATCAGGGTTTAGTCATGTGTTTGGTGTCTATTCTGAACCAATAGAAATAGTTTGGTGGTAACATCTATCTTTCTTTCTATTTCATTATCCAATTAGAGTTATGAATCCTTCAATTGGCGCTATCAGTAAATGGAAATATTTACTTCTACTGAAACTATGGTGTTAAAGTGCAAAGGTTAACATCTAAGACTGTTACAGAAACAAGGTGTGGAGCTTCTTAAAATTTTAGTGCATCAAAAATTGTATTTATGATTTTTCTTACCCTGTAATTGTCGCATAGTATACTCCTAGATTCTTAATTTTGGGACCAGGATAGACGGAATGGCATCTTAAGTAAATAATGTGACAAAAACAAACAATAATTATATTTCAAAAATGAAGATAATATAAAGAGAAATGATAAAAAGAAGTCTATAAAATAAATTTTATGACTTTTAAACAATATGTAAAGCAAAACGATTGAAAGTATAAAGACATTTGTAAATATCACAGTGCTGAAAATGTGCCTCAATTTAATGTTATACAGGGTGTCCCACGAAACATGACAGTATCAAGACGGTTTACAGGTCGACTTTGATCTTTGAAATGGTTTACAGCATTTATTCGTAAACCAAATATTATAAGTAGCATTCTAGGGTTAATAGTCACAAAACACCGATTCCAATATAGTCCTCGGCAATTCCAAAATGTGGTCTGCCTTTTTCATGCTTCCAATATTACTGGAGATTTTTGTTCAGATTTTGACAATTTTGGCTTTATTTCAAAAAAATTAAAATCGGAACGAAATTTTCGATATCTCCAGGCCAAAAAATCAGACCACATTTTGGAAATCCAAGCTTGGAGAATTTTGTGGTCAGCGTTTTAATAATCACACGTGTGAAAGAAGGTTGACGACTGAGTTTCTCAAATAAATTTAATAATCAAAGACGACTTTCAAATTGTCTTGTTACTGTCATGTTTTGTGGGACAACCTGTACCTCATATTAGACACAAATCTTTAGATAGTTTTCTTATTTAAAGGGACTGACAGCGTAAATTCAAATAACCCTCCACGCAAATATAGCCATGCCTGATATTCACATCGGTACCCATGAAAGCTTTTTCTGATCAAGTATGAAGTTATAATATTCAATTGCGGATTCTTTACAAATGTGATTAGCGCACTTATTCTGCAGGAAAACATCAGGTAGCAGATTTAGCACTTATTCTGCAGGAAAACATCAGGTACCAGATTTAGCACTTATTCTGCAGGAAAACATCAGGTAGCAGATTTAGCACTTATTCTGCAGGAAAACATCAGGTACCAGATTTAGCACTTATATATCTAAAAAAACGACAATATCTTCCACATTATAGATCAGAGAATGGGTTCAAGGGTTTCGTTGTGAATCGGGCATTGTCATCTTTACATTTAGGGTAACTTGAAGTTAAAATTACATTCCCTTTAAAGAAAGAAGACGACAATTACACCGCTAGAAATTGGTTATTTCTGAATCTAAGGAATACAAAGAGGTTAATTCCTAACCTGCCGAACCCCCGATGGTACTGCTGACTCCAAATGAAATCTTTACTTGTTATTCCTGAAAATATCATTGAGGGGAAACTTTTTAAAAGTAAATTTATTAAAAAAAAAAATGTTTTTGTCGCCAGGACATGATCGGGTTGTTACGATCGAATTTCGGAATTTTTCTATTGCAAAAGTTTGGTGTTGTAGGGGTTTTTGTATTGATCTGCTAGTGGTTGTAATCTGGCAGCACATTCATCCGTCCACGCTTCATTTTTTCTGAGAAGAGGGTTGGCAAGATTCCAGCTGCCTTAAGGCTTCTTAGGCCTTACTGGAGTGCCTTACAGATAGGAAACATCAAACTATTTGCTACCAATCATCTGTAAGCCTGGATTGGATACCTCCAGGTACCTATAGCTGGCAACAATAGACTCTCCCTGCTTGTCAACCTTTCCTCTCTTCATCATCATTCACTTGGATCAATTCACTTCAAGCTTCTTTCTTGTGGAGCAGAAAGCACGTGCCCTTTCGCTGCGAGAGTTGTTAACAGCCGCCCCTCTGTCCTCCTACATCCGTGAGGTGGTCAAAACTGCTTAACCTGATGCTGACTACAGATGATTTTGAAACTACAGGTTTCTGGGGAGTACGGGAATAAAACCCGTGAGCACCAGTCTGGATACCAATCCAGTTACCGGCTGCATACAGGATGAAATAGTTGAAGGATGAAATAGTTGACGGATGAAATAGTTTAAGGATGAAATAGTTGAAGGATGAAATAGTTGAAGGATGAAATAGTTGAAGGATGAAATAGTTGAAGGATGAAATAGTTGAAGTATAAAATTTTAAAGTACACTTGTAAGAATAGTTTGTAGAAGACTCTTTGACAAAACTTAAATTCCTGAAATCTTTTATGCAAGTAAAAATGGTATGCTTGATAAATTTGCTTTTATCAAATTATGCGAAATCTTTACTCAGACCAAACGATATTTGAAACCAATTGAAAAAATTGGTTAAATTTTAAATAGATATCAGGTACAATAGGTGGCAACAGATAAATGAACCAATTATGCACGACGTCACAAGTGTCAAATATAACAAGGAAAAAGAAATTTTCTCACATTAGTTGACATGTTTTCCGAGATTATATAAAAAAATGCAAAAACAGAAAATAAAGTTTACATAAAATATTACACCTTTTTCACTGTAAGATAAGCACTTAGTCTAAAATTATCACTATTCTATTAAAGATTGACCGACTGTAGTTGTGATCAATACATACACATACATATATAAATGTCGTCGTTCTGTTTTTTAATACGATTGATTTATCTTGAAATTTCTTCCTTCCTAACAGTTCTGACCAACATCTTCTCAATCATATCTTCAGCTGAAAAGGTTGCAGATTCAAACAATTCCTGCGCAAAGGTTTATATTTAAATGTTTAATGGAAGGATGATGGTGGAAACAAAACGCCCAAAAACAAAAAATGTCCAATAACAAACCACCGAAACATAACACCAAAAGCATAAAACCCAAAACATAACACCCAAGAACAAAGCACCCAAGATTTCAAAATGTCCAGAGCAACAAAAAGCCCAAATAAATTAATGTCCAAAGTTACAAAATGTTCAAAGTTATAATTAAAATATCCAAAGTTACAAAATATCCAAAGTTACACAATGCTCAAAGTTACAATTAACATGTCCAAAGTTACAAAATGTCCAAAGTTACAATTAACATGTCCAAAGTTACAAAATATCCAAAATTACAATTAACATGTCCAAAGTTACAAAATGTCAAAAGTTACAAAATTTCCAAAGTTACAAAATATCCAAAGTTACAAAATGCACAAAGTTACAAAATTTCTAAAGTTACAAAATGTCCAGAGTTAAAAAATGTCAAAAGTTACAAAATGTCCAAAGTTACAAAATTTGCAAAGTTACAAAATGTCCAAAGTTACAAAATATCCAAAGTTACAAGATGCCCAAAGTTACAATTAAATTGTCCAAAGTTACAAAAAGTCCAAAGATACAAAATGTCCAAAGTTACAAAATATCCAAAGTTACAAAATGTCCAAAGTTACAAAATGTCCAGAGTTAAAAAATGTCCAAAGTTACAAAATGTCCAAAGTTACATAATTTGCAAAGTTACAAAATGTCCAAAGTTACAAAATGTCCAAAGTTGCAAAATGTCCAAAGTTACAAAATGTCCAAAGTTACAAAATGTCCAAAGTTACAACTAAAATGTCCAAAATAAACAAATGTATAAAGATACAAAATGTCCAAAGATACAAAATGTCCAAAGTTACAAAATGTCCAAAGTTACAAAACGTTTTGCACATTCTCAGGAATTCAATTGCAACAACTTACGTTTAAAAATCTTTAAACTTTGTCTTCAATGTTCAGTTTTCACGTAATAGTTAGTTAAGGATTTAACCCAGAAGCATAAGATTAAATTGCGAGAAAGTGGCTCGGAGAAGAAAATGAGAAAAATGTGACTCAGAAGAGAAAATCTAAGAAAGTTGTTAAATATAAAAATAAAGGGGCTTAGACCGGATATTGATTAAAAAGTGGCTCTGACTGAAGAATACATAAAAATCTTTTATTTTACCTGAGGAGTTACTGTAGTGTTAGTACTATGCCAAGTGTGGTTTCCAGTTGCTGAAGTAAAACAAACTATTTCAGCTTTAATCAAACAGTCTAATCTATTTCTAATATAAGATAAGATAAGATAAGATAAGATAAGATAAGATAAGATAAGATAAGATAAGATAAGATAAGATAAGATAAGATAAGATAAGATAAGATAAGATAAGATAAGATTAGATAAGATAAGATTAGATAAGATAAGATAAGACAAGATAAGATAAGATAAGATAAGATCAAATAAGATAAGATAAGATAAGATAAGATAAGATAAGATAAGATTAAGAGCTGTGACTTTGTAAATTATGTGTATGTAGTTACCTATAGCTGTGTTTGTTTGTAAACCATTGAAAATTAAATTTAACAAAATAATCTGTTTATAACCTGAGTAATCCGATGAGCTTAAAAACCCATTTTCCAACAAAATATTGGATTTGTATCCACCACCCTCACTGCACAGTGTAATCTCAGGGAACTCCGCCTTAAAGAGACAATTTATCAAATTCAGCCTTGAAGAGACAATTCATTAAAATTCAGTTTTAAACAGACAATTCATTTAATTCAGGTTTAAAGAGACAATTCATAAAATTCAGGTTTAAAGAGACAATTCATTAAATTCAGGTTTAAAGAGACAATTCATTAAATTCAGGTTTTAAGAGACAATTCATTGAATTCAGAGACACTTTATTAAATTCAGCCTGAAAGAGACAATTCATTAAAATTGAGGTTTAAGAGACAATTTATTAAATTCAGCCTGAAAGAGACAATTAATTAAAATTCAGGTTTAAGAGACAATTTATTAAATTCAGCCTTAAAGAGACAATTCACTAAATTCAGCCTTAACCCTAATCCGACTGGGCTATTTTTGGCTTATATAGATGGGGGGGGGAAGTGTTTTCCAACCCACCCACCTCTATGATTTTACCCTTAGAGTTGAGAAAGGGAATTGTGATACATGTCCCTAGTCAAATTTTCAAGGTCTGCCCATTAAAAAAAATTAGACCTCTACCTCGAACTTAAATGGGAGGATTTAAAAATAGTTCAAACAGAACGTCGAAAATTTGTTTAAAAATAGTTATTTATACTTTTGACAAATAATAACATGTGACACAACACATCCATTTTCCTGTTGCTTAATTATTAAAAAAGTTATTAAGCGTTTTTTTAAGCACCGACCCGCCATCAAACAACAAAAAATGTTAGCAAAATTTGTTCACAGCTATGATGTTGAAAAAGTAAATAATGTAAGCCGTTTATGAGTTATTTAGAAAAAACCAAATCGTGATAGGGTCAAAGAAACAAATCATTAAAAATAAATTCTAAAGAGAGAATGCGATAAATTAATGCTGAGGCTGAAGGGAATTCTCTTAATAATGCTTAGTTTTAAAAGATGGTGGTTTAAAACGTTAAAAAAACGAGGTATTAAGATTTTATAGCTAATTTGAATACATACGTCGGAAAAAAATTCCCCATACAGCAAGAAACAGAACGAGGTGGTACAATATACTGGTCACGTGATTTCCGTCTGTATCACATGACCAGCATACTGCACTGCCACTAGCTGAAGTTCTAGTGACGTAATATGGACTTTACGGAATATATGAAATAGTATTATCAATTATATATATTAAAAATGCAAAATAAAAATTAAAAAATTATAATAGGACTAGGAGCAGACCTGAGGTTCTCAGACTCCTGTGGGATATAATCGTTTTTAGATTGGTTGTGTATTTGCTGAATATGATCGGTTTAAACCTACTACTTTTATACAAAATTGTATATTTATGAATTTTCGTATAATTTTGACACCGTTTTATATCAATTTCTCGAGACAGGAACATCAGATAGATGTCTTATATGTATCGTTCAACGCCTGAGATTCATCCTATACCCCATTCGTTTTTCCTTTACAGTCCCTTTAAGAAAGTAAGTAACAACATATTGAAAATAGAAATTTAAGTTTACTTACCCTTTGCTGATCAGCTATAAAACTTGAAATATATGAGGGCTCCTCCAAATACTGATATTATTTTGGTTTAAATGTATTATTAAAGTAAAATGAAAGGCAGCATGGGCTGAAGCCTAAAATTTAGGAGTTAATCGCAACCAATTAGTTCTATCTAATGTTTCTGTTTCAAGAAATTGATATAAAACTGAGTTAAAGTTATACAAAAACTAAATATACATAATATGGCCGACGGAGCCACGCGACCAGATACTAAACGGCCATTGGTTGAAAATTTGGTCACGTGATACATATTTTGGAGTCAGCCTATACCCCCTTTCATTTTATGTTAACTGTCCCTTAAAATTCTTCAAAGATTAAAGATTGCGTTCCACTGAAAACTAAACAAAAGAAAAAATCTAATCTATGGAACCGACTTAGGAATCTGATAGCTCCGGTAGTTTTTATTTGACGCAGAAGTAAAAGAAAATCATATATATATGGTTACATATTAGAAATTCAAAACATTTTTGTTCTGCTCAATAACTCTTCAATTAAAGTAGTAAGGACTGAAAACTATAAGATTTCAATCTTACGCGCAAATAATACTTAAATTGACGTGGTTTTCAAAAAATATAACAATGTCCGCAATTGATAGAAATAAAGAATTCAATGGATTTATAATCTAATCCTCTTTTTTAAAACATTCCTTTCAATCAAAATGCTCATGGCTATTCTTAGTGTTATGGTTAAATGCACTGCAGACACATAGATTCAGACAGCTAAAGGGTTACCCTACAAAGGATGAGACTTCAGAGACGATTGTACAAAATGTACACTGTCAGTTTTGATTCCCTGTAGGGTTTCCACGAAATGGCTAAATCTTTTGCGCAAAATTTGCGCTATTTTCGCGCAAATTTTTTTTTGCGAACTTTTGCGCTATTTTTGCGCATGAAACGCAATGAGTTTTGCGCTATTTTTTTGTGCAATTTGTGCAAAACCGGAAATATTTTTTGCGAAAAGTGCACATGAACAAAATTTTAGTTTTGCGCAATTTGCGCAAGTTTTACGCAAAATTTAACTTTTTAGGCAAATTGTCAAAAATTGATATTCTAAGCTTAGATTTAAACAACTGAAGATTTATTCCATACAAAAAAAAAATATTAACATAAGAGTATGATAACGATTATACTACACTCAATTGGTTACTTCCAGTTACAAAAAGTTTAAATTAAGATAGAAATTAGAGAGTGTGAAACCTGGCAATATTTTAATCCTATTAAATAATTTCAAGTGACCCTTAAAAGCTTTGCCTAATCAAGTATGAATTATATTCTTAAATTTTTTTAATCAAATTTCTGAAATCTTTTTAATCTCATATAAAATAATGCAAGAAAGTAACCAATGCCTGAAGAATCCACTTTTAGGAAATATGCATGTCCAAAACTAAAATTGTCAAGAAAATTGTGAGATTTGAACTCTTCTTAACTGTCATTGGTCAATTATGTAAAAGTGACCAATAGGAAGACATTCCAAAACAAGATTTTTCCAGAATTGAATTCTAAGAAACACACACCGTCACCAACCGTTTGATTTTTACGAAATTGCGGAATTGCGCAAAATTCTAGTTGCGGAATTGCGCAAAACTTGAGTTTCGCAAAAGGGGAATAGGGCAATTTTGCGCGAAATGACTTTTGCGAATGATTGTGCAAATTATTGATGATGCACAAAGAAAGAAAAATTTTGCGTTTCGTTCTGCAAAAATTGCGCAAAAGTTTTGCGAATGGAAACCCTAATTCTCTGCAACTGTAATCTTGTTTGTCTCTTTGCCAAACCATTAGATAAGCCATTAGATTACTATATATAGACTTAATTTAACCATGGGATCATCATATTTTATGAGTTTCCGGTCGTCTTCACAGGCTCATTCTTAGCGGGTAACCCTGAATAAAAAATTGCATCAATTTTTAAGACTGGGACGACTATGAAGTACCTCAATGCTTTGATTTTGCCTCACCAACTCACTTCATCCTCCTCTTACAGTTCTTAGCATTTACTACAACATTTTCAAAGGTAATTGACAAGATGATCAATGATTATTTCGCGGAGTTCGTGTAAGGCTATATCTAGAATAAGAAGAGTTGATTAAATACTGATTCATACTTTACTTGTCTGTTTGCAATAAACGTAAAAGCGGCTGAACCGATCGGGCCCAAATTTTGTGTGGAACCTCACTTGGCCCCAAGGTGTGTTCAGCTCAGAATTACAAAAATTTGTATCAAGTATATTTTTTATTTAGGAATTGAGTCTTTGCCACAAACTCTGATTTTCTAGTCCATATATCTTAGCAACCTTAGGTCATAGATCCTAGATATTTCAAACTAAGAATTTCGTTGGATCAAATAATCTAAGTTTGAAATATCAAAAGTTTCCACCATTTGGTTGCAAAAAAATAGTGATTAGAAAATTTGAGTCTGTGGTAAAGAATCAATTCTTTTGAAAACTAACGAAACAAATTGTAAATCCGCGAAATTTTTTATTATTGTTTATTCGAAGAGACAATGCTGAAAAATTAAACAACAATTAAAAGTTGACATAGAAGATGGACATCTGATTTATTTGGACACGAATCTTTAAAAGTTTTTGAAAAAGGCCATGTTTGCAAAAGATGGATATTATATCTCACAATGTCTAACAATTATCGATTCAACCTAGAAAATCTCGTATTTTTCAATTAGCTTGAGCCTTGAGTTGTGAGTTTTCGATGAATTTGAAAAAAATGATATTTGAATTTTATTCAGGGTGACTCAATAATCTTAGGATTTAATTGAGGGCATTAAAATTGTCTTTCATCTTTAATTGTTATTCGCTTCCTAAGACAGTGAGGAGATATCAAATTATAACTTTAAAAATTAGGCCGGTATTGGAAATATTAGGAAATCATGGGTGTCATTTAATCAATGTGATTGCGCCATAAATTTTAAAGCAGGCCAACCACATGTATTAAATCCCTCAAATAAGATAACAGATGATGTTTACTGTTTTCCTTGTACATAGCATTAAAAGAGTTAATCAAAAACTATTCCAAATATACTACTTTATACTCATGTTTCTTGGAACACCCTGTATAGTAAACTATGTTTTATATCTTTAAGAAAATAAGTCCTAAATTTTAAGGAAAAAGAGTTTTCTGTCTGATGATGTTTTTAGATTGGGTCCCCTTTTTCCAAACTGGGACTCCAATGATGTTTTCTAAACTATAGGTCCCCTTTTCCAACTAGGACTACTTTCCAAAACTGGGACTCTGTTCTAATACTGGGACTCCGTTCTAAACTGGGATTCCGTTTTAAAACTGGGACTTCGATCTAAAACTGGGATTCCGTTCTAAAGCTGGGACTTCGTTCTAAAACTGGGACTCCGTTCTAAAACTGGGACTCCGTTCTAAAACTGGGACTCCGTTCTAAAACTGGGACTCCGTTCTAAAACTGGGACTCCGTTCTAAAACTGGGACTTCGTTCTAAAACTGGGACTCTGTTCTAAAACTGGGACTCTGTTCTAAAACTGGGACTCCATTCTAAAACTGGGACTCCGTTCTAAAACTGGGACTTCGTTCTAAAACTGGGACTTCGTTCTAAAACTGGGACTCTGTTCTAAAACTGGGACTCCGTTCAAAAACTGGGAATCCGTTCTAAAACTGGGACTCCGTTCTAATACTGGGACTCCGTTCTAAACTGGGATTCCGTTTTAAAACTGGGATTTCGATCTAAAACTGGGACTTCGTTCAAAAATTGGGACTCTGTTCTAAAACTGGATCTCTGTTCTAAAACTGGAACTCCGATGATGTTTTTGAACCAATATTTTCCTTTGCAAAACACGATGCTATCTGTACCAGCAAGATTCCAGCACACACTAAACACAATCATCTTAAAGGGACTGTAAGCTTTATTTTAATGGACTCTGCATGCAAAAATGAATTAGGTGAATAAAAAATATCATTTGATTTAAAGCTATAACGGAAAATCATCGTTTGTAAAGTAAAAGGCATTGTAGAGGCTATGCGAAATTATCATTAGTCACTCAATTATGAAACCAGCCTATTTCATAATTTGGTTTTCTTTTAAAATTAATTTTAGATTTTCTATAAAACGATGTTCCAGGGCCCAAAAGGTTTTATAGCAAAAATATGTGAAGTACACCTGCAGTATGAAAACAGTACAACAAAATGGTCGTTTTACACTTTTTTCTATTAAATTCCACTCTAATATATATTCTATTCTCTTTGATGGCAATTGTACCCTTATACCCTTAAAAATGTTTTCTGATCAAGTATGTATTAAATAACAATGTTTATAATTTTTAAAAATAATTATTTTCAATTTTGTGTTCTCTACAAAAGGGACTTGCGCATTTCCACTACAGAAAACATATAGGAATTGATCAGAATTAAACTTTGTTAAACCATGAAACTGCATTGCATAGATGATCACTTGAAATTAGGCTTACCATAACTTTACAGTTAAAAATATTGAGTTTTTACCACAAAATTTAAAATTTAAAAAAATTTAATTGTGTAAAAACTGAAAAAATACCTGTAAAGAAAATGATGTACTGAAATCTCTTTAAAAAGCGTAACATTTTTATCTTCTTCTCTAAAGTTGCCATGTTCAAACCTGAAAGTTATTTTTCATGTTCATTCAGCAATTGATCTGATCTCTAATAAAGAGCTCCCTAGGTTTCCAAATTTTTGGATCAAATGGTTCAGTTAATTGCATGCTGAACCTTTCTTAATGCTATGTTAAAAAGGCTTAAACGGTTAAAGCTGAAATTAATCCGAAAAAATATTTTTTTTCATTTTGTCATGCCAAATTATTGCATGGTTTTAATTTAATTCATTTTTTTGTGGTTTAGGTTCAATTAATTAATTTCTGTGTGGTTTAAATTCAATTTAATTAATTTCTGTGTGGTTTAGATTCAATTTAATTAATTTAAGTGGGGTTTAGATTCAATTTAATTAGTTTCTGTGTAGTTTAGATTCAATTTTATTAATTTATGTGGGGTTTAGATACAACTTCATTCATTTCTGTGTGGTTTAGATTCAATCTAATAAATTTCTATGGGGTTTAGATTCAATTTAATTGATTTCTGTGGGGTTTAGATTCAATTTAATTAATTTCTGTGTGGTTTAGATTCAATTTAATTAATTTCTGTGTGGTTTAGATTCAATTGAATTAATTTATGGGGTGTTTAAATACAACTTCATTCATTTCTGTGTGGTTTAGATTCAATCTAATAAATTTCTTTGGGGTTTAGATTCAATTTAATTGATTTCTGTGTGGTTCAGGTTCAATATAATTAATTTCTGTGTGGTTTAGATTTAATTTAAATAATTTTTGTGTGGTTTATATTCAATTGAATTCATTCTTTTTGTGGTTTAGATTCAATCTAATTAATTTCTGTATGGTTTAGATTCAATTTGATTCATTTCATATGTGGTTTAGATTCAATTTAATTAATTTCTGTGTGTTTTAGATTCAATTTAATTAATTTCTTTGTGGTTTAGATTCAATTTAATTAATTTCTGCGTGGTTTAGATTTATTTTAATTAATAATTGTGTGGTTTAGATTCAGAGGGGAAGATTTATTGATATATTTTGGTCACAACCACGGTAAACTGGAAGTCCTATTTAAATTGCAAGGAGTCTTAGCTTTAACCCCCATTTCCCCCAATTAAATGTAGATTTTGTTAATATTTGCTATTTTATACTTTTTTATGGGGCAATGAATTCACGTCACGTCTTAAAGGGACTGTTTAAGCGTAATTTCAAGTGACCCACCATGCAAAGATAGCAATACTAGATTTACAGATTAAGGTTTACTTGAAACCTTAATCTGATCAGAAATGTGGAAAATGCCGTCGTTTTTGACTCAAAAAGTTTTTACTTTTAAGAGTTTTTCCATTGCTTTTTAGAACCAAGAAGTGCGCAAATTCCTTCCGCAGAGATGCCGCAAATGAAAATAACAGTTTAGAAAACAAAAACATTGATATCTAATTCATACTGGATCAGACAAAGCTTTCAAGGGTACCCTTGTAAATCGGACATTGCCGTCTTTGCCACAATAAAGTTACTCCTGTAGGCCGAGTCCATTAGTGCCTGATCCAATATCTTTCTATCTATCTCATTATTCAATCAGAGTTATGAATCCTTCAATCGGCGCTATCAGTAAATGGAAATATTTACTTCTACTTAAACTATAGTGGCCTAGTATGGGGTAGGTTAAATTGGCCTTTCATAAAAAGTCTGGCCGCGCCATCAAAGTTGAAACCGAGCCGGCATTATAGGATAGGGTCAGTATCAAGAATGTAAGGCAAGGAAAGTCAATTGCGGTTGTGTATACTCTGTGTACATATTGAAACCAGGTCTCTCTGGGTGGAATTTGTAAACAATAATAGATGCATCAGTGTTCGTTTAGTATCCGAGGAAGTTAAAAGCATTAAATTTTGATAATTTTGATAATTCGCATAATAATTTCCTATGACCAGAATATTTCATTGATTTTTTATGTGAATGATGGATCCCATGTCAGGCTTCGACATCCGTCTGTGTTTACATTAGCGCCCAGAGACAGTTCACTGCAGTACTAAAGATGTGTACACTTCTGAAATGACTTTCCTTGCCTTACATCCTTGGTCAGTATGGTACTTGTAAGGACGGTACTAGGGGTGGGTCCGGTTCTAATTAAAATTTACCCCAGTCCAACGTGTTGCATGAAGGGTCAATTGAGATTACGCTTTCAGCCCTTTTAAGTTGAACCGTCAATGAACCGTAAAAATAACGAATCTGTTTTTCCAAATTACGAATGGATTGTTTGTGATAAACTGTCAGATATACCTAACATAGTCTTTAAATCCATTTTAATTTATACAACCCAAAAAATGTCTTCGAAAAGTTTTTAAACTAAATACTGCTTTAGGAATATAAAAAATTGTCTTTCCCTTGCGACGCTTTCAACTTTTTTGACGAAAAATTGGTCTTAAGAATCATTTATAAAGCAAAATTTCCTTCACTCTCAAGTAGTTTTACAAATTATATACAGTGAAACCCTTAATAACGAATACATCGGAAGAATTATCAAATGTCGTCTTGACAATTTTTCAATGGGTTTTATACTATATTTCGTAAATTTCAGTATTTGCGAAAATAAATAAATAGCCATGAATATGCGGGAACAGTTTTTAAAGAGTTCCATATAATCATTTTTCAAAAACTAAATATCTGCAACATTCCATTATCAGAAAGTGAAGAATACGACATTTGATGAATTCTTTCGATGTATTCGTTATTAAGGGTTTCACTGTACCTTTTCCCCTGTCAAATTTAAAGGGAGTGACCGGCAGTGTCTGGTAGTTGAACTGAGAATGTAGTACAGTAGAGAAATTTTTAGGATTCATTTGAGACATATAAAACGTTTTAATGATGTATAACTACTAAGTTTGAGCGCAAAGTCGAATTTCAAAATCATCCATTTGAGTGATGACGTTTTGAGAATCTATTTGTTAAAATCATTAAATAACGACGACAAAAAATATAACACACATTCTACAGTAAACTAATTAGTTGTGTAGGAACAGGTTGAGAAAATGAAAATTAACTCTATTCATCGAAAATAAATAATCTTAATCAGTTATCAGTTTCTGTAATCTCTCATTGTTCATAAATATTCCTGTAGATTTTCTGGAATTTTTATTGAAAAGATGACATTTGAAGAATTTGTAAAAATCTGCCAACAAAGGAATTGAGTCTTTGCAACAAATTCAGTTTTTGTAAAACCTATATCTTTCCAACCTTATGATGGAAACCTTTGATATGTCAAACTTACATTACTTGATCTAACAGAATTCATTGTTTGAAATATTAAAGGTCTACGACATTAGGTTACAACGATATTGAGATTAGAAAATCAGAGTTTGTGGCAAAAACTCAAATCCTTTGTAAAGAATAAGTAATTCAATATATATAATGATGAAAAAGAAATAATTGATTCTAACATTGATTTATTAACAAATTTCTATTGAGAATTATTTTTAACACATATTTCGTCGTCGTTAATTAATAATTAAAAAAATAACGATTCTCAATATGTAACCACCCAAATGGCTAATTTTGAACGTCGGCTTTACGCTCAAACTCAGTAATTATACATCATTAAAACGTTTTGTATGTCTCAAATGAATCCTAAAAAGTTTCTCCAGAATACTAAATTCTCAGTTAATTGCCGGTCACTCCCTTAAAGTTTACTGTCAAATTATCTAACAATGCAATAAAAAATGAAAAATAAATTTTTTCAACTTATTCATAAAAAATATTTATTCTACATTGTGCCATACTGTATATACTATACTGTATATACTATACTGTATATACTATACTGTATATACTATACTGTACAAGATAATTTTAAGCTTTCAAAATATGCTTTACACATTTTCTAAATATGAAAAATTACACAAATATCCAATGTTTTCACAATTATGTTTTTTTTTTGATCAATTTTAATTGATATTTTTAATATCTTGGTTAACTTTGCTAGTGTCGTTAGTGTCACTCTTTAACCAGGAGATTAATTCAAGTTAATTGAAAATCCTGTTGAAAATATGTTTTCGAAGATGTTCTTCAAAATTTGTTAATCAATCATAATAGTTCATATTTTAAAACACAAAATTTATATTTTGCAAATCCCAGAAAACCGATATTGATATTTTTCAATCATAAACAGCTGGCATGCAACAAGTCGTTTTCAACAAATACACGCGTTTCTACGAATACCATTTAGGATGTATCCCACCCCTGACTAACCAGAGTAAACTTAACAGCATTCGGTTTCTTCTATTCATAATTATACGTGTTTTGGTCTTTAATTTACAATCTTTTAACTTACGGATTAATCAACTTACGACTTAAAGTACGTTTGAAAATAAATAATCATAAATAATAATAATCCTTTTGGAGGGGATTTAATTTCACGGAAATATATTTTATAAATGGACATTTCATAGTAGCGACATTTCATTGACAAAACAATTTGTTGACAGAGTAAAATATGTCTTTTAACTTTGCAAACTATAAAGTGTGTAATAAACAAGAAAGATAATTTGTAAAATTGGAAATAATCCTTTACTAAAAATTAAATGGTCTATGAAATGTCTTCTATCAAAGTTTCTATTTATGAAATGCTTTTTTATGAAATGTCCTATCTATAAAATGTTCTTTTTATGAAATGTCCAATCTATGAAATGTCTTATCACCTATAAATGAATTTTCTCTATATAAAATGTCCTGTCTTTTAAATCAAATGTCCTGTCTATTAAATGTTTTGTACATAAAACATCCTATTTATTAAATGTACTTTAAATAAAATGCCCCGTCTATAAGAACTGACCCAAAAACAACTTAACGATTTGGACCCGGATTAAGCTCACTTGAATTTGAATCCCTCTAAAGAAAACCCTCAATAACATTATAAATATTAAATAAACAAGATGAAAACAAATATCATAACATTATAAATATTAAATAAACAAGGTGAAAGTAACTAAGAATTATAGAAAACGACCAAACAAAGAAGGGTTTATTTAGAATGATGAAAGGTCCACTCTGTCACAAAACACTACCCGCAATTCCCACAAAGTTTGACTGGAAGAATAATCTCAAGTGACCCTCCATGCAAGTAAAATGCCTGATATACAACCCTTGAAACCTTTTGACTGATTATCAACGGAAAATGTTTAAATTAACAAACTAAACCAGTGTTTCAACGCAACTTTACATATTTCTCGAAAATCCCAAATATTCTATTATGTCTTAACGCGGTTAGCAAAATTCGAAGGAAAATATTTATTTGCTGCGACCTCTTGAAAGCTTTCAGACAAAGTTTCAACAATTACAAGCATTTCTGGAAAGAAACAAGTCCGTCATCCTTGTTCAGTCAATGTTTTCATGAATATTGTTGTTAAAAAATGAATTGATTTTATGAACCATTTTGTTGTAAATAGCTATTTGAATTTATACTTTGACTTTAAAGGGACATATAGAGGTACACCCCCCCTCCCTTTCATGCCTTTTTTGGGAATAAGATATAGATCGGAATGTAAATATAATTTTGTTCACAATTGTTAAGTCATATAAAATTACGCCTACAGTCATTTTATTGGCTATAAATAACGAGTTCTGAAGTTTAAAACTTTAGATTTACTGAAGCTATAACAAAGGACTTCAAGTTCTTCATAAATACCACACTCTCCACTAAACACTAAATGTCTTCGGTCAGAGTAATGCAGATTATTGCAAAACACACCGAAAGCTTAGTTGAGAGTGGTACTGTGATTCTTATAACTGTAAGTCTTTAAATAAGAATTATAAGCTTTGTTTGAAAGGAATTGAATATTGTTGATAAATGTATTGTAGTTTAAGTGTGTAGCTGAACTGAAGTAAACCCTATGATACACTCTAACATTATGAATAAAAAATGGGTGCAAAACCGTATTTTATTTAACATGAAATTGAATTAATGTTTGTCCAAAGAATTGTTTGCATTTAATCAGAATTTTGTAGTTTTACTAAACTCAGAGTAAAATCTATTTCCACGACATAGATATAGGGACTAGTTTGTGAGCAAAGAAATAGAGTCTTAGTCACAAACTATGATTTTCTAATCTCTATATCTTTAAAACCCAATGTCGTAGACCTTAGATATTTCAAACTATGAATCCTGTTAGATGAAAAAAACTAAGTTTGAAATATCAAAGGTTTACAACATCAGGTGGAAAAAATATAGGTATTAGAAAATCAGAAACCCATTGTCGTAGATCTTAGATATTTCAAACTATAAATCCTTTTAAATCAAAAAATCTGATTTTAAAATATCTAAGGTGTACATCATCTGGTTGCTATGATTTGTATACAAAACTTGAGTTAGTAGTAAAGACTCAATTCCTTTAACATTCCTTCTCCTTCTGACCAATTCAGTGTGATCGTAGAGAAAATTCATATTCTTATAAAGAAATTAGTTTTTACTGTTCTAAAATAGTGAAATACTTCGAACTGTACAACTAAATCAATTAACTTTGCAAAACTGAGCAGAATTCTGCAATTTTCCAAACAATAGAAGTAAAAGTAAACAGAGCATTTCTAGGTTTATTTACATTTCTTTCATTTAAAAATCTATAATGACCCCAGTTCCGCGTCTTGGTAAATTATTAATGACATACAATTATGTCTTCAGCAACATATATAAATACATTGATGTAAGAGAGGAATTAAATATTTGGAAATTATTTTTTTAAGTTACAGATTAATAATACATTTTGTGAAATTGTCAGAAAAAAAATACATTTTCTAACATTCTTTTTTGAATACATTTTTTTCAAGAACGACTTTTATCAATTATGATTTACATTATATTTTTTAGACAAATTAAAAAAAAACATCATTTGATGAATCTCAATTTTAAAACTTTAATTTCTGAACCATAGCTATATAATAGAGAAAAAATTCAACAGCTTTTAGTTTTAGCCGTTTTGGAAAGTTCAAATTTAAAAAAAAATATTTTTAAAGTTAAATCTTTCATGCAATGGAAATTGAAATTCTGATAAAATCAGTAATTTGTTTTAAATACATTTATTTTCAAGGTTTATTGACCAACTCGTTTAAATATTCATGATTTGAAATTATCAAATATGAAACTAAACCTATTCGTCCACATAAAATAGTGTACTTACTACTTATCCTACTTTTCTTTCTAAAAAATACATGTTTTCAATTGCGTTGATCTAGCAGTTTTCTGATGTAATAGGCAAAAGCAATTAGATTGAAAATTGAGAATTTTTTTGCCTTACAAGACATTGTTCTAAAATTGTTACACAGAAAACGGTAATTTGAAAATACTTCACAATCCCTTTTGAAATTAGAATTAAATAAAAATAAAAAAGTCCCTTAAACGGTACGTTGCAGTATACATTTGTTATTTATAATTCTCCAATTAGAAACTTGAAGAACTTCTTCCAGTTTCTCATTTTGTAAATATATCAATAAATTATTAACGTTGGTTTTCTTCACAAAATTTATAGATAATTGAGGAAACCATGTTTTCTCTCCATTTCACGTCAAAATAATGTTAATTTTCACGTTGTATTAAGATAAACATAAGATTTTAAACATAAATCCTCTTAACCTTTTATATTCACTTGTTTAAGGAGGCAAGAATACAGTACCAATAACACGAATTGTGTACCAATTCTGTATTGAACCTTCTCACCGACAGTTTTTTAAGTGTCTACGCAGTCTTTATTGATATTATTAAACACGTTCATTATAAAAACAAACAAAAGCACTACACGGTTTTATTTTTCATTATAGTTATTATTAATGAAGACTCTCGTCGATTTTGCTAGCTAATCTTGATTTCCAGATTTGATTTTCTTATCCTTATCTCTGTTCAACCTGAGCTGAAAACTTTAGAATGGTGGATATCAAGATTAATGCTTAAACTCCTGGTTTTGCTAAACCCAAGATTATTTTAAAACGCATTCGATATCCAAGAAAGAAGTAAAAAATTTAACCAATCAGTGTGTCATGTTAAGATGTACTCTTTAAATTTTGAAAAACTGGTTTTGATTTCTGGTGTTAATGGTGTCATATCAATTGAACTAAACATCGATTGAACGAACGTAGTTTTTGGATTAATGTTTATCAAGACTAACCTTCAAATTGACAATAGTCCTGAAATGTGTTTTTTAATAATTTCATAATTAGCATGATTAAATTTATATTTGTTTAAATGCTCTAAAAGCCGGCTTGTTAACTGACTTTAATTCAATCGTCAAATCGATATAGCATTGTATCTGTAATTGTTATCAAACGTAACTTTTATACAGTAGGGATATCCATAAAGAGGATTAAGAATAAAATCAAAAGTGTGTACATTGAATACTTAGAGTAAGTGATCGTGATTAAGGATATCTCATTCTAAAGTTGTCAGCTTTGATGATGTAAGCCATTGATATTTATTTTTATATAGATTATTTGATGGTGGATATTGTAATAATGATTATTGTCTTCAATTACAGGCCAGCTGTAAGTCATAGGGAGTTTCGAGATCCATCAATTGCACCATGCATGGTTGTAGGGCTTATGCAAATATTTCACTTTAGATCCCCGTACTCACGTTTTAGTATCGATCCCTTTAATAACCTCTTTGTACATATCTCTCAGAGTATAAATGGATTGTGATTAATCATAGTTTATTTGTCAAATAAATCTGTAACGTTTATTCATGTTTTAATGAGTTCCTTCAGATATTCAGCTGCTACAGGTCAGGATCTGGCCGAGCAGTCGCTCATTATCTATCTAGGCAGCTTCTCCAACTCGATATCTCGTTTAGCTGCTTCTGTTCTGTACCTATCTAGGCAGCTTCTCCAACTCGATATCTCGTTTAGCTGCTCCTGTTCAGTACCTATCTAGGCAGCTTCTCCAACTCGATATATCATTTAGCTGCTCCAGTTCAGTACCTCTTACACTGCAATCTGAGCTGTTACTCTAGCTGCTTCCAGAGTCTCCGCTAATTTAGCTGCTATGACAATATGGATTGTTTCCACAAAATTTCCAACGGCTTCCTTTGTTACCGGAGCTGCTCCTAGAATCTTTGCTGTGTTAGCTTTACTTGCTGTTTGAGCTGCTCCCAGAGCTATTCCCTGAGTCTCTTCTATGTTATTGTTATCATCATTGTTATCATCATTGTTATTCTCATTGTTATCATCATGGTTATCATCATTGTTATCATCATTGTTATCGTCATTGTTATCATCATTGTTATCATCATTGTTATCAGGATATGAATCCATGAATCCCTTGATGAGATCTACAGATGAGTATGTTGGAATCTCTTGATGAGATCTACAGATGAGTATGGTGGTATCTCTTGATGAGATCTACAGATGAGTATGGTGGAGTCTCTGGATGAGCCGGGTTCTCTTTAAAACTCTAGAATGTTTTCCCTCTGCTTTATTTCCAAAAATATGGAATTCGATTTAATTAGAGCTGAAAGAAACTGAATCTGCAAAATCGTTTAAAAGAAAAGTCGCCAAGATCTATTTAGATAGTTATGCAAATTATATCTGTAAAAAAAAACTGTGTATCATGTGGATAAACTTAGTCTTTACTATCTTCTTCACCCTGTAGTTCATAAACATGATTAGTTCCTATGTGCCCTGGATATCCTAGAAGTCCTGGCTGCTCTGTATCTCGAGTGTCCATGTTACATGAACCATCTTAAGAATCTAGAGCTTCAGCTAGCCTAACTCCGGTTGTGTAGTAACAAATACATATTCTAGAGGTGGATGCTGCTAATATTTACGCCAAAATTGTGATGGTACCAAAGCAGTCATAATCGCCACATCACCCTATCAGGGACACCAATCAACAACGCTGTGATGTTATCGAACCAGAAACTTGGATCTATGATAGAAGCGAACCAGAAACTTGGATCTAGATAGAAGCGAACCGCTGCAAATACTGCCAACCTGTATACTGTCTACATGAAGCTCCCTAGTCCCTGCCCCAGCTGTACCCTATTCTATGATCTTGTTATACATTATGATTAATCTAACATTTTATTTCCAATCAATTATTATGCTCCCTTACAGTTACATGGGAAACTATTTATGAACTTTTATTTTCCGATGTTTAAATTCATTAAAGTTCCGAATAGCCTATTATTTCTTTTTTTTTTGACTTTACGTCAACAAATATCTTAATAATAAATAACTTAATTCATTTCATAAATAATAATATTACGGTAAAAATGTTGAATGCATGGATTATGCATATATGTTCTAACTGTTTGATCATAATCCTGGAGCACAATTTTTGAAACTTATTTAATTTTTTGTAACCAAAACTCTTTTCCTACTCTTAAAATTGTAATGTATTATTTGAAAGTTTTATTGTAAATAACCATGACAAACATCTTAATTTGAATTAAAATAATACATTTCCAGGAATAAAACTGAGGAATTTCCTCAAATTTGCCAAATTAGTGACTCGCTATGGAGTATTGTAAGAAAATCTTCAAAATCATGATCATGAGGAATTCTCCGGATATGTTCACAACAAATTCTCCAGCCCTGGCCAAATTAGGGTTTCCAGCAAAAATGAAAAATCGTGTCACAAAAAAAAAATTCTCGACCATTTTGCTTCATTTTCGCATATCATTTGCATGGGAATAATGCAAAAATTTCGCAAAAATTATGCAAAGAATGCGAAAATTTTGCGATCAAAATAAGGCGAAAATTTGGCGGAAAAAATGCAAAAATTCCGCAACAAAATTTATGCAAAGAAATCATGAAAACTAAAAAAAAACTTAAACAGAAACCGAAGAAGATAGCTATTTATAAAATCAAATTCTCTTCATCAAAAATTTATTAAAGTAAAGGAAGAGAAATTATTTATATGATATAATATAACTTCAAATATTGAGCTATCAGAGCAAAGAATTCCACAAGTTCTTTTAAGCAATAAATTATTGCAGCTCATGGTTTTCACAATATTTTCGCATTTCGCGAAAATATTTTCTCGAAATTTCACTTCGTTTTTGCTTTATTTATTTTCGGAAAAAAATGCAAAATTTCGTGAAAAAGTTTGCAAAATCTGACCAAAAATTTTCGCATTTTATCACTAAAGGTTTTGTTCGCTGGAAACCCTTGACCAAACCCCAGACAATGTTTAAGGAGAAGACTGGGAATTGAGAATATTTTAACCAAATTTCCCAGTGAAAGATTCCTGGGACCTTCCGCGGATTAGTTACCTGGGTTAGTAAAAGGTTTCCACCAAAAACAAAATTTCTGTAAATTTTTACAATTTTGTTTAATTTTGCCCAAGTTTTGTGAAATCTTTTGCATCAATATAAGTTTGGTTCAATTCATTTTATGCTAATTTTCAAGATCAACAAATTTGTAGAGAATTTTCCTGCAAAGTGAAATTTATAAAAAAAATATTGTTTTGCAAGAGGCCGCGTTAGATTTTTTAAAATTTGTTTGTTCATCATTCATTAACCTCCAATTTTAATCGTTTTTTGTTCATTCATTCAATAAACTTTAAAACTCATTCCTTTTCAGAATAATTGTTCATTTTCCACATATTTCTTTAGTTTTTTCTTGAACCATTGTTTAAATCACTGAGATTGTTTGTTGACAAAAAAAAATTTCAAAAAAATGTTTAAAAAAAAGTTTATTTAAAAATTTATCTGTTCAGTAAAAAACTAGCGTTTTCAAGTTTTTTCGTATGAACAATTTAGAAATTTTTCAAGATTTTGTTCGTGTTGAAAAATTGTATACCCATCTTTAACAGTCTGCATGTTGAAAAATTATTTTTCTTTTATGGTTCTTCACACTTTGAGTTATAACAGTAAACAGAAGTTTTCATTAAACAAATGAGCTAAGTTATCGATTCAAAACAAATAGTGTAATGACTTCCTTTCAAGGCGGACCCCTTCATGATCTTGGAGGCTTTGGATCCCGTCCAATTTCTTAACCTTATCATGATGGGGGGGG
>NW_019397450.1:10439-16285 GCF_000591075.1 Eurytemora carolleeae | reverse complement strand
GGGGGGGGGGGGGGGGGGCGTTTCACGCCCCCATCTATTTTTTTTTGTCCTAGCACTCTCAGTTTTGACATTATCCCGGTGAAATTTGTGACTTTTAATGAATAGAAATTTAAAGGATTTTTTGTAAATCTTTTTTTTATTGATTAAGGTAGGGTACAGGGCGGTAAAAAGGCCGGTCTGTGTAAAAAAATCTAAAATAGCCCATCATCTAATCTACAGATCTAAAAACTATATTTTTTAAAAGCCCTTAAAAAATAGATGTAGAAAAATGTATCCTATTTTGGGCATTTTTTTCAACCCTCTCTAAAGTACCCAACATATTAAAGTTTCAGTCTAATGTTTTTCTCCAATGAGCTAGCCTTGAAAAATTGGGCTATGAACAAAGAACATGCATTTCAACCTGATCCCTATACTCTAAGGCCTATCTCTATATGAAAGGGGGGGGGGGCATATTTCTGAGGCGCTAAAGCGCTAAATAAAATATTTCGAAAAGAACTGAAAGTGTGATTGTAAGTATTGTGTTAACATATGTGTTTGATAAATTATTTTCTTTTACTTGAACAAATCCTTCATCAATCAAATATTGTTTGATACTTTCCCTGATAAATTATAAACATACTTATAAACATATTTTATGCACACAACCATTCTTTGTGGCATTTACTCTGTTAAAATACATCTTAAAATCTTGTAAAACTTAATTGTAAATGTTCTAAAGATTTAATTTGCAAAAAGAAAACTTTTTCCTAACCTTTACAAAAAGTGATTTTTTAATATTTGAAAGTATTTATGGAAGTTTGGTAATTAACAAACAAATAAGGATTTGTAATATTTCAACAGAGTCTACTGTCTTTACAGTTCAGAAAAATATTTAAAAGAAAATTTGTCAATAAATAGAATATCTTGATCCTTCTCTTACTGGAGGCAAGGGGGTGGGGGAGTATTTCCTTAAAAAGAGCCAAAATGGTTCTAAGATATCTAACCATTATAACAAATATAAGAAAAAATTTTATTTCGTCATTTTTTTTGGTGAATTTAAATTTTTTCATATTTCAACTTCCTAAAGGCATGTAAACATTCATATAAGTTGGTTTCATGCCATGTTAATGATAAAGAAAATCATTTCTAAATCCAACATACAAAACTTTCAGTATTCTTGATATTTCCATCTATGTAGTATAGTTAATTAAAATTTGTATTAAGAAATAATAAAGGAAAGAAAGAAAGAGAGTGTTTCAACATTAGATCTATACAATAGAAACAAAAATATTGTGCAAACACTTGGTAAGAAATAATAAAAGACCAAGGAAAACATTTCATACAAATTAAACTTCACTTCATACTTATGTTTATAACTAAAGATATATACTTCATGATCTTTTCTATGTTATGAGTTCTCCGTAGGGTTTTATTATTTTGGGAAAAAATTCCATTTTGGAAATGGAATGATCTGGAAATTTGTTCTGTAAAGTGGAATTCCGGGAAATTTCCGAATGAAATGGAAACTAAAATTTTTCTGGTTTGCGTTACGTAACCCAGAATTTTATCCGGTTTACGGAATGGAAACCAGAAATTTACGGAACCGTGTTTTGAAATTTTGGAATGTTCCGGAAAAATTCAGGTTTTTATTCTGTGAACTGGAAAAATTTCTGGGTTTCATCCTATATACTGGAAAAATTCCAATTTCAATTCTGTAAACCCGAAAGATTTTTGGGTTCCATGACGTAAACTGGAAAATGTCCAGGTTCTATACCGTAAACCAGAAAAAAATTCCAGGTTTACATTCTGGAAGCCAGTATGGGAATTTGAATTTGTGTAGTAAACTCAAAATTTCTTGTTTTCCATAAGTAGTAGACTGTATGTTTATACATAGGTTTCCACTGGGGTTTCCAGCTAAAAGGAAAATCTATAGCGAAATTTTTTTTTGCGACCATTTCACAAATTTTTTCATTTCATTTGCCAGCAAAATTGCGAAAATTTTAGTTTTTTCGCAAAATTTTGCTTTTATCTGTTTCGCGAAAAAAAAATTTCAAAGAAAGGCAAAATTTTAGAGAAAAAAGTGCAAAAATTCAACAAAAAAGACTAAATTTTGAGAGATTTCGCGAGCCAAATTGATGGATTAACACAAAATATAAAAATTTATTTAAGAACGACTAAGAGACATCAGACAATTCATAGATTTGCATTTTGCTTGAAAATACTTTCTCGACCGTTAAGATCTTTCTTCTTAAAACACTAAATATAATCTTCTACAGGAAGAACCAAAATAATTCGGAATATTTAAAATACTTAAATTTCTTGTAATCGGCTGGCTCATAATCACGGTTAAAAGTATGTATTGTGGACGGACAGACAGAAACTTAAAAAAGATAGCTAGTGAAATCAAATTCTCTTCAAAAACATTTATTAAAGTAAAGGAAGACAAATTATTTATATGACATAATTAAACTTCAAATATTGAGCTATCAGAGCAAAGATTTCCACAAGTTCTTTTGAGCAAATAATTGTTGCAGCTATAAAACTCATGGTTTTCACAAATTTTAGTATTTTCGCATTTTGCATTTTGCTAAAAATTTTCATTAAATTTCGCTTCATTTTCGCGAAAAAATGCAAAATTTTGCAAAATAGTTTGCGAAATGCGACCAAAAGTTTTTGCTTTTTTTTCGTGAAACGTTCTTTTCGCTGGAAACCCTAGTTTCCACTCAGCAATGTAGTGCATTGGACACCTACCTCCCTTTCATGGATATACCTCCCCCTTAAGTTTTAACCATTTTAACACAATGTTTGGCATAGAAAGAAATGTTAAAACATTAAAAGTTAAAACTTTTTAGTTGACATATATTAAATACGCATTTAGTTATCTATATTAAATATTCCCAAATATTTGACTATAGTTCATCATGACTATTTTACATTTCAGATTTCACTTTCCTCAAACTTTTTTTTGACAAATTAGTTTTCATTTTTCAAGATGCTCATTGGATAGACTATTATTGTGTAGACAGTATTAATTACTGGTTTGACCTTTACATAAGTTTAAGTAAAGGAATTTTCCGAGACAATATTCCGGAATGTTCCGGAATTCTGGAATAACGTTCTGGAAATTTCCAGTATGTGGAAAAAAATTGTTCCAAAAATCGTTCCCATGAATTCCAGACTTCCAGAACCTTTTCCATAATGGAAATTGAAAAAGTTTCTGGATCATTACCATACATAAACCGTATCCCGGAATACCGGTGGACACCCTAGGCCAGCTTTAAAAAAAAATTAGACCAATATATTTAATAGTTTGGGTGCTAGGGAGGGTGGAAAAAAATGCCTAAAAAAGGGCCATAAAAATGAAAAAAAAGCTTTTTTTGTTTATAAGAAATATCAAAGTGTGACACATGTTTCTTTGTTATGGGCTATTTTAGATTTTTTTTCTAGAATTTTTTTTTAGGATTCATTTATTACGATGAATAGCAGATTCATTCTTTAAAATCCTCATAAATTATTCATTTGGAAGGATTTTTTGAGACTTGGTTTTAAAAAAAAAATTCCCGTTTGTTTGTCAATTGCTCATAAAAAATCTTTAGCATAGCTTGTATGTTTTGCACTTTTGCAGTATTGTCTAGCTTGTCAATTTCACTCAATAATTTGCAAAAATTACCAGAAAAAAAGTATGTTTTTTGATAATTTTTCATCATTTTATGCTCAAGATCATATTTTCAAAGTAGGGTTTCCACGCAAAATTGCGCAAAATTTTATCAATAAGTTTTGCGCTTTTTTTTGCGCAATTTGCGCAAAACCGAAATATTTTTTGCGAAAGTTGCGCATGAAACGAAATTTTAGTTTTTCGCAATTTGCGCAAAACCGCAAGTTTTACGCAAAATGTAACTTTTTAGGCAAATTGCCAAAAATTGATATTCTAAGCTTAGAATTAAACAAATGAAGATTTATTCCATACATAAAAAAATATTAACATACGAGTATGATAACGATTATACTACACTCAATTGATTNGATATAATTCTGTTTAGGATCTACACCACACATTTTGTTCTCTTCATGAAGATGTTACCTTAGGTACCTGGGAGAACCATAAAAAGGTTAGATTTTTTGTACAATTGATTTTATCTTAAAATCCTACATTTAACTAGTGCTTTAAAATATGCTTGGCTGCAAGATATACAAAATGTTTTTCTTCTTTGTTTTAAAATGTAAACAAAAAGGACATGTTCACAATTTAAATAGAAGCCTAGTATTCATATAATTGTGTTAAATTCAGTCTGACATCTCATTTACCCATGGACAAAAATTGAAGCGGATTTAGAATATTTTTTATGGCGCAATTTGTATGCCTTTTTCCTCCGTTTTCCAAAAACCTAGCACTCTCATTGTTGACACTATCACCTGTAAATTTTTGACTTTTCATAAAAAGTAATTTAAAGGAATATTTCGTAATTTTTTATGTATAGGGTATGGTACAGGGTGGTAAAAAGTCCGGTCTGTGTAAAAGAAAATCTAAAATAGCCCATAACTTTTTTAAGATAAAAGCAACAGATCTAAAAGCTATATTTTTGAAAAGCCCTTGAAAAATAGGTGTGGAAACATGTGTCACACATTGACATTTGTTTTCAACAAGACAAAAAATAATTTTAACATTTTTTTTTTACCTTTTTTCATTTTTTTTCAACTCTTTCCTAGCACCCACACTATAAAAGCTACCGATCTAATTTTTTTTAATGAGCTGGCCTTGAACATTTAGGCTATGACCAAGCATTTAAATCCTATACCTATTCTCTAGGGCCTTTTTCTATAGGGGGGGCGTACCACGCCCCCCCCCAGTTTATGCATAGATTTAGACCCCTTAAGCCTTCAGTTTTTAACATAAATTAAGGCTTCGTTGAATCCAATACAGTTCATGATAAAATCCTGGCACATTCGTTTTTTTTTAAATAAGTGGATTTTTAAGGTTTGAAGAATATTGAAATTTAAATCCTTTCCTATTTTGAGTTTATATTTTCTCTTTAGCTGGAATGCAGTTTCCAAGATAGAAATTATATTTCCCTTGGGGGGAGTTAAATATATAGAGAGACGGGTAATCATGGTTAATTTATGATAATGTTGTAATAAAGATTAGTTTCTCAACACTTTTCATCTAGAAATCTTTCTAGAAATTTTGATTTTTCAAATCATAAAAAAGACAATGATGATTTTAAATATCCATCTTAGGGAATGTTTTTTTTAAAACCCAATCATTGTTTTGCCCATTAATACTTTTGATCAGTAGGTCAAAAAAGCTGAATTTAATTTTAAATGTACATGATTAGGGCTAAAAAAAGCTATATATAGATATTAAGGAAAGTAATTAACTGGGTTTTGATCTATATAACAAAGTTCTTCGCTTATTTATACATATATAGCCATAGCTGACCAAACGGCTTTTTTTGAGGGAACCCTTGAGCAAATTTGCTTACATATTCCTGACACTTTTTTTTGCAGAATTCTAAAGTTTTGCGCGAAAATTAATTTTGCATAGGCAAGCGAAAATAATGCGCAATTCTGTGAAAAAAAATCAAAAAATGTCCATAAAACCTAGATATGTAGCTGCTACAAAATTGTGCATCTGTTTACTTCGTGAAAATCTCTGCATATAGATACCATCTAACATTAGAAGTTCTATTATATTATATTAATAACTTTTTGTTGATCCTGAACACTAACAATCACTTTTATTGCGTTCAGTTTTTCCTTGGAAATTCCATCAATTCTCAATCGCAATTTGAGAAATTTTTTCGCATATTTCGTCGTGCAATATTTTCGCGACATTTGCTGATCACTTTACTTAAGAGGGGGGGGGGGGG
>NW_019397450.1:5682-9918 GCF_000591075.1 Eurytemora carolleeae | reverse complement strand
TAGTTTGAGAGTTAAATGGGATGGATAATATGTTAGGTTGTGATATCAGGTTAGTTTGTGAGGTTAGTTTAATAGACTAGTTTCAGAGTTAAAAGGGATGGATATTATGTTAGGTTGTGATATCAGGTTAGTTTGTGAGGTTAGTTTGTAAGGTTAGTTTAATAGACTAGTTTCAGAGTTAAAGGGGATGGATATAAATGTTAGGTTGTGAAACAATTTGTATAATGTAGCTTATCAGGTTAATTTGTAAGGTTAGTTAGTGAGGGTTGTTAGAATACGCATTTAATTGCATGAAATTGTATAATTATGATTAATTTTAAAATTTTACAATTAACTACTGTGTACTTAAAATGTTAAGAAAACTTTGGATAGATATTCGCACAAACAAGAAAATGCATTAAACATGTTCAAGAGAACTAACGTAAACTTAAATTTTCTAAAATCATGAAATAAAATAAAATATATTAATCGGGCCTCTAAAAGTTTAGTTTTTAATAAATTGATTATATAAATTTTTTTTAGTTTTACATGTGATACTCAGAATTTTCCCGTTAAGAACATGCACAATTTTTACTCATGAGTTACCATGCAAAATGCAAAATGTTCCAAAAACAATTCTGTTTATATATATATATATATTTAAGAAGAATATCTCTTCAAAATGTTTGATATCCGATGCTAGTAAAAGGCTTGTATACAATGTACATATTTACGTGCCTGAATTTCAAATATGATGAAAATATTACCAGTTTATGACCCTGCTATTGCCTATTCTGATCTATCCCACACTTTTACATTAACCCCTCCTCGCCCGCCTAGAAACCAGAAACAAGCTGGTTGTAGTTCTAAGTTATACATGTCTAGGGCTACACAAAATATGATTAAGATAAAGATAAAGATGATAGAGGTCAAGACAAAGATGATAGAGGTCAAGACAAAGATGATTACGATAAAGATAAAGATGATTAAGATAAAGATGAAGATGATTAAGATAAAGATAAAGATGATTAAAACAAAGATAAAGATGATTAAGATAAAGATAAAGATGATTAAGATAAAGATAAAGATGATTAATGTAAAATCGATGACCACAGAGTTTTCTCACTTCAGAGTCTTAAAAATGTACAATTTTTCATAAAAACCATCTCCTGAAGAACAAACTCCTGAAAAACAAACTCCTGAAAAACCAACTACTGAAAGATAAACTCCTGAAAGACAAATTCCTGAAAGACAAACTCATGAAAAACAAACTTTTGAAGAACAAACTCCTGAAAAACAAACGTTCAAATCTCCTGGCTGTATAAGTTCCAATCTCTGGGAGTATAAGTGCCTATCTCCCAGCTGCATAAGTTCCAATCTCTGGCTGCATAAGTTCCAATCTCTGGGAGTATAAGTTCCAATCTCTGGGTGTATAAGTTCCAATCTCTGGGAGCATAAGTTCCTATCTCCCAGCTGCATAAGTTCCAATCTCTGGGAGTATAAGTTCCAATCTCTGGGAGTATAAGTTCCTATCTCCCAGCTGCATAAGTTCCAATCTCTGGGTGCATAAGTTCCAATCTCTGGGAGTATAAGTTCCTATCTCCCAGCTGCATAAGTTCCAATCTCTGGGAGTATAAGTTCCAATCTCTGGGAGTATAAGTTCAAATCTCTGGGAGTATAAGTTCAAATCTCTGGGTGTATAAGTTCCAATCTCTGGGAGTATAAATTCCAATCTCTGGGAGTATAAGTTCCAATCTCTGGGAGTATAAGTTCAAATCTCCGGGAGTATTAGTTCCTATCTCTGGGAGTATAAGTTCAAATCTCTTTGAGTATAAGTTTCAATCTCTGGGAGTATAAGTTCAAATCTCTGGGAGTATAAGTTCCTATCTCCCAGCTGCATAAGTTACAATCTCTGGGAGTATAAGTTCCAATCTCTGGGAGTATAAATTCCAATCTCTGGGTGTATAAGTTCTAATCTCTGGGTGTATAAGTTCCAATCTCTGGGTGTATAAGTTCCAATCTCTGGCTGCATAAGTTCCAATCTCTGGGTGTGAAAGTTCCAATCTCTGGGTGTATAAGTTCCTATCTCTCGGTGTATAAGTTCCAATCTCTGGGAGTATAAGTTCCAATCTCTGGGTGTGAAAGTTCCAATCTCTGGGAGTATAAGTTCCAATCTCTGGGAGTATAANGTTTAGAAAGTAAAGAAATTTTTGCGTTCTATGTTTGTAAACTTCTACGCAAAAATTCCATTATTCATTTGAACTGCGTTCCGAATGAATACATGGCATGATTAGCTTAACCTTTTAATACGCACATTCAACCTATAAACATGCATGGAGATAGATTAACTGCGCGCGTTATCTATCCTTGCTAATCCTATAAATAACATATGGCATTCAGAGTAAGAAAATAGCTAGGTTTACATCTATGCTTATGTCCTTGTGGGACATTTAGAGTAAGAAAAATAGCTAGGTTTACAGCTATGCTTGTGTCCTTGTGGGACATTCAGAGTAAGAAAAATAGTTAGGTTGACAGCTATGCTTGTGTCCTTGTGGGACATTTAGAGTAAGAGAAATAGCTAGGTTTATAGCTACGCTTGTGTCCTTGTGTGACATTTAGAGTAAGAGAAATAGCTAGGTTTACTGCAGCTAAGCTTGTGTCCTTGTGGGACATTCAGAGTAAGAGAATTAGTTAGGTTTACAGCTATGCTTGTGTCCTTGTGTGGTATTTAGAGTATGAGGAATAGCTAGGTTTATAGCAAACCTTGTGTCCTTGTGTGGAATTTAGAGTATGAGGAATAGTTAGGTTTATAGCTAACCTTGTGTCCTTGTGTGGTATTTAGAGTATGAGGAATAGTATAGGTTTATAGCTAACCTTGTGTCCTTGTGTGACATTCAGAGTAAGAGGAATAGCTAGGTTTATAGCTATGCTTGTGTCCTTGTGTGGTATTTAGAGCATGAGGAATAGTTAGGTTTATAGCTATGCTTGTGCCCTTGTGTGGTATTTAGAGTATGAGGAATAGTATAGGTTTATAGCTAACCTTGTGTCCTTGTGTGGTATTTAGAGCCTGACTGATAGCTAGATTGATAAACTACTATTGTGTCCCTGTGTTGCATTGAATTGGATAGTGGACTGGTTGTGCCTGGGTCCTGGACTGATACAGTTATAGGGATGAACTTTTAAGAGTACGGCATTTACTACATTCATAGGTCCTAACTAATTTATTCACCTAATTGAAATGAATTTTAATTTTAATTTATTATGCATCTTTCACTATTTATGAAGAAATTATAAACTCTTAAAAGTAACATCTAAAAAACTGAACTTTGAAATCAAGGAAACATTTAAATACAACAGCAAAAGAAAAATGTTTTTATTCAAAATTTAAGATTAGGAAATACATACACTATTTTTAATACAATTTTGAAAACAACAGATAAAAGACAAATTTCATATTTTCTCAAGGGTCTAACAGACCCTCAATAATTCATGATTTTCCAGAAACCTAAAACATTTAAGTTACAGTAATAACCAGAAACCTCTGGAATAGGAAGTCGACTTTTAAGCTCAAGTTATGACTTTTAATAGCGCATTGGACATGAGGCACAGCAAAAGTGCAATGTAAACAGACCCATTTTACTTTATAAGTAATTTAATAACTTTCAAGTAAAGCTATATGCTTTAAAAAACATCAAATGCACTTCATAATTGCTATAATGTCGTCTTCCTATTCCACAGTTTTCTGGTTATGACTGTATTCTAAATTATATTGAATTTTTTTCATTTCAATTATCAAAAATAGAAATTTATTTTTAGACATCTTAGAAATAGAATCTGTTTAATTTTCATTTTAATCATGGTTTTCTTTTTGACTTTCAGAAATGAAATAAAGATTTATTTTCTTAAAAGATTAAAACTTTTTTATCAGAAAATTGCAGTTTTGAGGATTAATTAAAGAGACTTTATCCCATAGATTGATAAAAATACAGATATAACACTTTATGCCGTCTCCAATAGATTTAGGGGTTTTTCATTCACAATAACCCTGAAGCCCATGCTCTCTCTCTCTCTGTTTTGCAATTCAACGCAGCATGCGATAATTCCTTTGGGATCTTTGGGCATAATAATAGATTGAAAAACCACATCATAAAAGGAGGGTCAGTTAAATTTGTTTAAACCAGTCTCTTGAAATTCTCAAAAATAAAATTTTTTCTAAACGTGGAAAAAATAATTTTTTTTAATAAAAATTATTATTAT
>NW_019397450.1:0-5663 GCF_000591075.1 Eurytemora carolleeae | reverse complement strand
GGGGGGGGGGGGCATAAAGAGAAGCTTTAACGGGGAAGATGACAAAAATAATATAGCTGTTTGACTATTCTCATTTCTATGTTAACTTTTTATCAAAATGGCGATAAACCCTATAGAAATCCAACGTATAGAAACCGCTACGTATAGCAACAAGGTGTATTTTCCGGGAGAACATTTTTTATATTTTTGAGAAGTTAAATAATCAGTGTAAAGTAGATATAATTTTCATAAAATTCTTTTATATAAATGGTAAAACGGAATTTTATGAAATCATATTCGCATTACTGGAGAACTTTTGAGATTTTTTTTTTCTAAAAATAAAACTGTAGATAGCATTTTTATAAAATATTTTTTTAAATAGTAACATGCAAATTTATGTATGACCATATGATCATTCATTTACGTTGTCAGTAAATAATAAAATCTGGGGAACCTTAAACACAATAGAGAGCACTACAAATGTACATATTAAACTATTTTGCTCCTTTAATGTCTAGGGTATGTTAAAAAATAAAAATTATGATAAGCAGAAGCTACAATGTTTTACAAAAACGTCTAATTCTCAAAAATAAAAAAAAAATTTCTCCCGGAAAATACGCCATGTTGCTATACGTAGCTGTTTCTATACGTTGGATTTCTATAGGGTTTGACTTTTATCAAAATAAGATTTTATAACAAACTGAAGGGACTGTAGACGTAATTTGAATTGACAAATTTTCTTTGGAACAATACCCTTTACATCTTTACTTGATTGAGAGTGAATGAGATATTTTATTTCTCTAGGAGAAAATTGACTTTTTCAAATTGTGATTTCGCCATAAAAATGACCCGCTCATTTATGCTTTAGAAAAAATGGACACTACAGTAACAGAATTTAATACTTTTTTATAAAGAAGAATTTTGATATCTTTCTCACTTTTACTCATACTTTTAAACCCTGAAAGAAACCGTTGTGAATATGACATGCCACTCAAATAAGGGATAATCCCTTGCGATTATACAATTACACTCTGAACACTCCCTGTACAAGTTTTTCAATATAAACTACCTGGTTGAATTTTCTTGCAATTGAATTTAAAATATAAGTTTTAATAGAATGGAAAATTGAAGAAAAACTTTTTCATCTTTTTTTAATGCGAAGATTTGAAATTATTCCTAGAATTTTTGATTCGACACAGCTGCAAATAAAATAAAAACATTCAAAAACATATGAAAAACTACATAATTATTTTTAAGAAACTTAAACTTAATATTCATATTTTTAACACCAAGTGAGCACAAGAAAACTCTGGAACAGAAAGACGACTGTTAGACTCAAGTTATGGTTTTAAACATTGACAGTTTCATTTTATAATTTACATTAAAGCTACTTCTTAACTAATGGCTTTGAAACAACAACAAATACGCATTAAATATTACTTGAATGTCGTCTTCCTATTCTACAGTTTGATGATTCTCACTGTATGTAAATGGTAGACATCATACCTGTTAAATGTATCTATAAACCTTTGTTATCAATGAATTGTTTAATAGTGCTTTTTTAGATGAATGTTTTTCCCTGAAAGATTCCGCCAAACACAAAATGAATTCATCAGATTCAAGAAAATAATCCTATAATATAATAATTCTTTTAACAAAGCAAATAATCCTGTAATATAATAATTCTTTAACAAAGCAAATAATCCTGTAATATAATAATTCTTTAACAAAGCAAATAATCCTATAATATAATAATTGTTTTAACAAAGCAAATAATCCGGTAACATGTTAATTGTTTTAACAAAGCATTTTATTCTAACAACTACATAAATTTGAAAACTAGGATCATTTCAAGGATTTGGAAACAAAGGAAATTTGTTATTATACATTCCTGGTCTCTAGGGAGTTCACAGTGGGCTAAAACTTCAGAAACCTCTGCACAGTGGGCCGGACTGGGGATCTCAGCTAATAGCTCATAAGAGAAACCTAAGCGTACAGATAATACAATAGTTTGTAGCATTAGAAATTTATTTGTGCATTAATATCGATAATGTTTAAATTGAACCTGCATCGTAAACGGCCAGTCCGATTTGATCAACTACATGCGGAGCATCGATTGTATGTAAATAGGACTCATGTAAATACTGAAACAATTGTATGTTAATAGGACTCATGTAAATACTAAAACAATTGTATGTTAATAGGACTCATGTAAATACTGAAACTGTTGTATGTATTTAAATAGGATTCATGTAAATGCTAAAATAGTTGTATGTTAATAGGACTCATGTAAATACTAAAAAAAATGTATGTAAATACTGAAACAATTGTATGTAAATAGAACTCATGTAAATACTTAAACAAATGTATGTAAATAGGACTCGTGTAAATACTGAAACAATTGTATGTAAATATGAAACATGTAAATACTTAAACAATTGTATGTAAATAGGACACACGTAAATACTGAAACAATTGTATGTAAATATGAATCATGTAAATACTGAACCAATTGTATGTATATAAGAAGCATGTAAATAATAAAAAAATCGATTTTATGTAAATTGTATTTAAGTAGAACTTATGTAAATCCTAAAAAAATTGTAAATAAAATACTGAAAGAATTGTATGTTTAAAATAAATCTGAAAAGTAAAGTAAACATTGTTTAAACAAAAACATTTACGACCCTTTTAGTTTATTTATTAGTTTTTAAGAAACGATCCTTTTTTCATTTCTCTGATCGATCCATTTTGTTCAGCGATCATTCCTTTTTTGTTTCTCTAAGCGACACCTTTATCTCAAACAATTTCGTTCGTTCTCAGAAATATTATTTGTTTATAAAAACAATGTCCATCTATAGCAATAGCTTAAATATAGCTTATTTGCACAAATGTTAAGTAACTTAGACATTACTTGAACATAAAACTAACGTACTGCAGCATACAGGGTTACCCACAAAGGATGAGACTTAAAAGACGACTGTGCAACATTTATACTGTTTTCTGTGTACTTACAAGGAATGGGTAGGAGAGAAAGGTCAGTAGATTAACGATAATTAACAAAAAGGTTTCATTTCCAATTTCCAGCTCCTTCTCTTCTCTAACCTCCTAAAATAAACATTTCATACACACAATTCTAAACGTTAGACCTTTTTGCTCATTTAAAAGAACACTATAGCTGGCCAAACTGCTGGACCAAAATAGCTGTCGGATTTTTAAAGGAATCCATGGATAAACCAGAGCCCGCGATTTAAAAAATTCGGGGAAATACGGCTCGGGTCTAAGCTGTCGTTGGAGCTATATTTACGGCTTGAGCTTTCGGATTAAAGCTGCATCTAACTTTCCACAGAGTTCAGTTTAAAAACCGGTTTAATATTCTGTTTGGCGGATTTTCATGTTAGGAATTGGCACATTCCCAGTTTTATGAGAACAAGACGTTGCCATTGAGTGTTATTCCCCACTAAAACCAATCAAGGTCGGTTTTATTTTCATTGAGCCTATAACTCCTAAAGTCGAACCGAAGATCGTGCAGCTGTCAATCACGTGACACAAGCTGTCGTCAGAGTTGGGTTTAAGATTTGGTCTTAAAGTCGGGTTTAAGGAAATACGCCTCGAGCCGTAGCTTTTAAATCGCGGGCTCAGGAGTAAAATAGACTTCAAATATTTGAATTTTTGAAAGAATTCGGACAATTTAGGGTCTTACGTGGGTATTCTCTAACTTTACCTCGTAAAGTTCTAATAAATCCTCAAACATTATATCTATCTCTTCATCTAATCTAGAACACAACAGACTTTTTAATTTTTCCAATGTTTTGATCAGAAACATGGGAACCATTTTTAAAGCACTTGGATTTCAGGGTGCCTCTCTTCTAGCAGCAGTTTAAATGTTGCTGTTCAAGCGGACAGTTTTTCTTCTTTATTGTAAAACTCTGAATTTTCTGGATTTGTCTAAACACTTTAAAAAAATTTTAAATCAAAAAAAGTAAACATTTTTTCCTCATAAAATTTTACACTTCTAACTGGTTATAAACCTTCGGGTTGTGTGAGTTCTGAAGAAGAATTTGGGCCAAATTCGGTTCAGCCGTTTTAACGTTTATTTGAAAGAGAGAAACAAGCCAAAATAATATACATAGATATCACAAAATATATTGTGTGATCTTTTCTAGAGGTTGTATGTAAATTAAATGACTAAGAATTGGTAAGATAGAAACGGTTGATGTCGTTTCATGATGTAAGATAAGATTGTAAGCTGTTATTTTTGATATTTTGTGAAAAATGACCTTCATTTCAAATTTGCAAATCCTCGACTTATTTCTGTTTTTAATTTTGAAAATTGATTATTTTAAACTGTGGTTTTATGTCACAATAAGTTTCGGATTTTCACTTTTAAAATATAGGTGCAAACATTTTGAGACAGAAGTACGTACACTATTTTTATCACATTATTGATCAAAAAGGTTTATCGGTGTATTAAAGCGCAGGATCATCAAATGGAGGGACAATTAAAATGATTAAATCAATTAAAATGATTAAAGCAATATAAATGAATAAATCAATTAAAATGTTTAAACCAATTAAAATGATTAAATCAATTAAAAAGATTGAATCAATTAAAATCTTTAAACCAATTAAAATGATTAAATCAATTAAAATTATTAAATCATTTAAAATGATTATATCAATTAAAATGATTAAATCAATTAAAATGATTAAATCAATTAAAATAATTAAATCATTTAAAATGAATAAATCAATTAATATGATTAAAAGCAATTTAAATGATTAAATCAATTAACTTGTTTAAACCAATTAAAATGATTAAATCATTTAAAATAACTAAATCAATTAAAATAACTAAATCAATTAAAATGATTAAATCAATTAAAATGATTAAATCAATTAAAATGATTAAATCATTTAAAATAATTAAATCTTTTAAAATAATGATCCGTGTAAACGGTCAAACAAAAATTACCTAGACATTCTTGTTCTAAACTCTGTAATACAAGGACCTAAAAATAGATTTTAAATTGACTAACAACATAATTCCAACAACAACATTTCTACATATAAATAAAATTTAGAATAATTTTTGTATACTTTTGGTTTCCTTCATTGATTTAGAAAAATTATGTTTATTATACAATGTCTGACATGAATTAAAAAGACACAAAGCCGAAAGCTTTTGACAAATTGCGTAATTTGTCAAACCCAATATTAGGTTAAAAACAAAGGTTTTAGAAAATGCAAAAGTAAATTTTACATAAAAATGTACCTTGACTTTCCATAGTACATAATTTTATTTTAATTTCTATAATTTCAAAATGAAAAACATATTTAGTTTGAATTATAAACAGATTGTAAAGGATATCAAACAAATTTCAAATCACTAATAGTGTTTTAGAGATTTTGAACATAAATCTTGTAATGCTGAACATAATTTTGGTAAGTTAAATATACCGAACATAATGTTTCATCTTTACACTATTGTTATAATAGTGAACAAAATTGTCTAAATATTCAAACTTTAGTTTTTCTAAAAAAAATTTTACCTTTGATATTCAAATTCTGTTAAATCAAATAGTATAATTTAAAATATTAAAGGCTTACACCATCATGTTGCTAAAATATAAATTTGAGTTTATGGCAAAAGCTCAATTTCTTTCTTTACTACTTTATTATCA
>NW_019397449.1:0-66684 GCF_000591075.1 Eurytemora carolleeae | reverse complement strand
AGTCTTACGATCCAATCCTGAGAAATACCACACGGTACATATATTAGGTCTTTAGGGAAATCGCTAAGTAGCGAAACAGCCAGTAAGTGTGATGAAATGAAAAAATGAAAACTTATGGTATTTCAAAATTTGAATTTTAGAATTAAGAACAAATAAAAACTATACAGTCGTCCCTAAAGACACATTTTTTCCTGTAAATCTGCAAATACTTATTTTATCTTTTTGTTAACATTTGTTAACTTATTGCTGATAAATAAAAAATAATAATCGTTACTTCAATTCTACAGAAAACCGGGTTCTGGTTATCACTGTAGAAAGTAATTGAGTCTTTGCCACAAATTCAAAATTTCTAATTTCTATTTCTTTACAACCTTCATGGTCAAAAGTTTGATATTTCAAGCTTAGATTATTTTGTCTAACAGAATTCATAGTTTGAAATATCTTTGGGTTGCATAGGTATAAGGATTAAAAATCAAAGTTTGTGGTAAAAACTCAATTCCTTTAAACAAATTGATTTACGTTCTTTAAAACATCATCGATGGAAAGTTAATGGTTGATTTGATCAAGTTATTTGTCTGAGAAACCACGACATATTAGCGGATATTTTAATTAAAACTTTAGTGAAACTATAAAATAAATATTATGCTTGTTTTAAAATTACACTTGGGCGGTAGGTCACACAATTTTATCTTTTTGTGAAATGCAGAAATAAGAATTTCTCGAAAATCCGCGAATTTAAAGCTTTAAATGGGTCTGTCTAGTGTTTTCTTGCAATTAAATTTAATTTTAAAATATTTTCGCGTTATGAAAAATAATACAGTTTAAAAAGTATTCTAAAAGGAAGGAAATAGTGTTGAATTTAACGAGTTTTAAATATGTGCTTTATTAAATTTTCAAATGTACTGTTTATTAAACAGTAGGGGGCTTTAAAAATATGACCTTTTGTTGAGTTATCTTTTAATGAATTTCGTTTAAATTCCAATTTATTAAATAATTTGAAACCACAAAAAGTTCACCACATTTTGGAAATGACAGGACTAGGGTTATTTTTTACTGTTTAATGAATCATATTTATAAAATTTGGTTGACAAATGAATGCTGCATATTATTTTAAAGGTCGTCTCTCAATTATTAATAAGTTCTGCTCTGTATATGTATGTATATAGAGATATATTCCAGGCACACAGCTGTTAACTCTTACACAACCTCCATATCTACCAGTGAACCTTCCCTCAGGTACCACACCCCTTCCATACTTAGGTACCACACCCATTCAATACTCAGGTACACACTCCTTCATACGTACTCAGGCACCACACCCCTTCTATACTCAGGTACCACACCCATTCTATACTCAGGTACCACACTCCTTCATACGTACTCAGGTATCACACCCCTTCTATACTCAGGTACCACACCGTATCACACCCCTTCTATACTCAGGTACCACACCCCTTCTATACTCAGGTACCACACCCATTCTATACTCAGGTACCACACCCCTTCTATACTCAGGTACCACACTCCTTCATACGTACTCAGGTACCACACCCCTTCTATACTCAGGTACCACACTCCTTCATACGTACTCAGGTACCACACCCCTTCTATACATAATTTTATAAACTTAGGTTTAACTCAATAACCTTTTTTCCCAAGGTTGCATAAGTAATTCCAAATAAAATCAACATTATTGTTGAGATTGGAGTGCGTGAGAGAAATTACCAGTTCCATGAAAGACGGTTTATTAGAACGTCTCTTTCCAAAAACATGAAACATGAAACTAAAACTCGAACTTTTCTAGATGCTGTAGACAGGTCTTGAATCGTTCAACTCAAACACCAGCAAATATATCAAGGTATAAAAAATAAATACAGTTTTTTTTAAACTTTGTTTTTCATGATATAAGAATTACGTATTAACTGAACTGTAAGATAAACGAAAAGATAAAAACTTGTTCTTGATGTAAATCACTTCTTTTTTATTCCGCAGTGCAAGAAAGTCACTTGTTGATGCTCCCGTTGGCCGGACCTTCGCAAAACTTTGTACCCAATACTTGCAGTTCGATTATGAGAAAAATTTTGATTTTTCGAACTGTTTTTTTTTCTTTTCTTTGGGTCAAAAACATTAAAATAATATATTCAACAGTTAATTTGTTGATTGGTTGATTAAACTTTTATTTTAAAATAGGTGTTGGCAATCCAAACTGTTACCAAACAAAATGGCGTTTAAAGGGATTTGAAACCTAATTTTAAGTGACCCTTCTTTGTCTGACCGACGGCAGAGTAATCTCAGTTTTCTCACTGAAAGCAAAATATACCGGGAAATTCACTAACTTGCCGCAGATGACTTCACATTCAGGGTGTCCCACGAAACATGGCAGTTGGTGAATAGTTTTCAATGTCGTCTTTCATGTAACTGTTTTAGTTATTTAAGACTTGTTGCAGCTAATTTCGTTAAACAAATCTTTTACCCAAATAATTATTTGTTTGAAATCAATTTACTATAATATTACTGCCATTTAGTATTTCTTATCATCATCTTAGGTATCAAACAACTTATCAAATAATGGAATAAGACATTTTAAACTATCCATCAACTGTCATGTTTCGTGTGAAACCCTGTATTTCCTTAGAATTTCTAATATAAAACTGAATGACAATATTTTTTTATAATATAAACCGACTTTCATACAAAGTTATTGAAAATTACAATTAAATAGGGATAACTTGATCAGTCAAAGGTGTCAAGGATTCCGTGTGAATCTAATGCGTGCTAATCTAAAATTTTAATCATTGCCCATTTCTTATTTCTTAGAGAAATCCTCCTCTGTTCCCGAAGGCCAGGTAGACCTATGGTTAGCTCCAGGGAGAACTTAAATGCCAGTGGCAGGAGGAGAGAGGAAATTGAACTCTCTCAAATAAGACCGGAGAGAGAATATAAAAATGGAACGGACACTAGAAGGAAACTAATACATTCTATTAAATCAAAAACAATTCTAAATCTTTAGAACATCTCAAGTCATTTTTTTAAATACAAATTAAGTATTACTTTACTATATTTGATCAACGACGACTAAATGTATTGATTTAAAGATTGCCGCGGCAGCTGAGCAGAGCTTATTTTGGCGCCAAACTTTACAACTCTGGCCCTGGCCTAGGTAAGCAACAAAATGGTAAAAACTTTTACTCTTACCAAGTTTCAAGTTGTTCTTGGCTAACAGAGGAAATATATTAATGAGGATTGATCAGCAAAAATTGCAAAAATATATTATTTTTTTAAATTTTAAAATGTGAATTTATTTAGTGTCCAACACTGTGTCTGAAGACAAGGCCTCTAGGGTTCTCGGGATTGTATTTTGCTGTTTTATCCTTTGCTGGACTCCCTTCTTTGTCATGAATCTTGTCACCAGCGTCTGTGAGGTAATAAATATTAAATCATTTTTTTTATTCATCAATATGAGAATTAATAATTTTCTTTGCATTCTAAAAGATTAAAGCTTTTAACAAATTGATTTCTTTTTAAAATTTAAACTTTTTCCAATTTTTTACAAAAATATTTCAGAAATTTTTCTTTTGATTTCAAATATTAATTAAGTCGTGCTCTCCCCCCTCCTGGTTGGGTGATATAGCACTCTGGTCAGGGTGGTTCTCATCCACCATCAACCCCTTGATTTATACGATATTCAATGTCAAGTTCAGGTAATAATCCTTGATATATACAATATTCAATGTAAAGTTCAGGTAATATATTCCTTAATATATACAATATTCAATATCAAGTTCAGGTAATATATTCCTTTATAGTAGTTTCCCACTTTTTCAGTTGATTTAACTGGACATAACCGGCACTGCTTATCTTCGCAATATCCAAACATAAGGTTATCCATATTTGACGGGGGTAATGGATCAGATTTAGATATAGGACTGGTCTCGGATTCAGTGCCAGACTCCTCAGAATCACCGGGGTTAGGGTTAGGTTGGGTTTTAGGCTCTGGATCAGGTTCAGACTCGGAGTTTGCATGTTTATTATTCCCGTCCAGCTGAGGAATAGGGGATGATACTAACGATTGAGAGTGTGTCTTTCTCTTCTTTTGGGGGGTTAAAGTTGAGATTTCTTCAACATTTGGCGGAATCACAATGGACTGGGGGCCTCTCACAGACCTCTCCTCAGATTGCGGAACTTTCAGGGGTCTCTCTCCGGACTGGGAGTTTATCATAGGCCTCTCCTCGGACTGGGGAGCTCTCGTGGACCTCCCCTCGGACTGGGGAGCTTTCCCGGAACTCTCATCGGACTGGGGGGCTCTCATGGATCTATCTCCGGACTGGGAGGCTCTCATGGACCTCTCCTCGGACTGGGGGGATTTCACGGAACTCTCATCGGACTGGGGGAATCTCATGCACCTCTCTCCGGACTGGGGGGCTCTCATGGACCTCTCCTCGGACTGGGGGGCTCGCATGGACCTCTCCTTGGACTGGGAGGCTCTCATGGACCTTTCCTCGGACTGGGGGGCACTCAAAGACCTCTCCTCGGACTGGGGGACTCTCATGGACCTCACCTCGGACTGGTGGGCTCTCACGGACCTCTCCTCGGACTGGGGGGCTCTCATGGACCTCACCTCGAACTGGGGGGCTCTCACGGACCTCTCCTCGGACTGGGGGGCTCTCATGAACCTCTCCTCCATCGGGGCGGTGACATTGTGGTTTGTGTTTTCACATGTTCTCCTCTTTATTCTTTTCCTCCTTCTCCTTCGGGTTCTTAAGGACTGAGACCATGGAGCTTGCAATTTTGAGAAATTGAAGTACTCAATACCTTCTCTGAACCACAGTTTTAGCTCCACCTCTACACCAGCTTGTAAACACTCCCTATATAATCCCAGAACTCGATGAGTAACACTCATTGTCAAGTATGTTAACTAAAGGTTGTGTTTATCTCGCCCCATAGCAACAGCTGTAGGGGCCACCTTGGGGACAGGTATCATACCAAAGAGAGAGAAAGAGATAGGACCTTCCTGCTGAAATGCCGGTACTGAACTGAAATGCCGGTACTGAACTGAAATGCCGGTACTGAACTGAAATGCCGGTACTGAACTGAAATTTAGTTCAGTACCGGCATTTCAGTTCAGTAATATTAAACTTGATATCTACAATATTCAATATCAAGTTCAGGTAATATTAAACTTGATATATACAATATTCAATATCAAGTTCAGGTAATATTAAACTTGATATCTACAATATTCAATATCAAGTTCAGGTAATATTAAACTTGATATATATATTCAATATCAAATTCAGGTAATATTAAACTTGATATATACAATATTCAATATCAAGTTCAATTAACATTCCTTAAGGTATATACAGTAATAATATTAGGCTTTCTTTTTCAATTGTCAACATTTTCTTTTTCCATACATTGTAAAAAAAAGCTGCGGATTTTATAAAAAACATTCATCTATAAACCCTCCCTGGGGACATGTGAAGTCCCACACAAAAATTTGGGCCCGATCGGTTCAGCCGTTTGACGTACAAACACCCAGACAGATAAGCAAAGTATATTTATGGATATAATGTCAAGACATAGAATTGATCTTTTCATATGTTAACCAAAACAATTTTCTCTTCAATAATATGTTTTGCAACATCCTTAAACCTTAATAGAATATCCTCTTGCATTAAAAAAGTAAATAACATTAATATAAGTAACTGATTTATCTATAAATATATTTTTGCTTGTCTGGGTGTTTGTTTGTGTCTAAAAAACGGCTAAACCACGGGCAGCCGTAGTACATTTGACTTTCCGAGCCGGGTCAACCTTTCCGGACCAGTTTGTCCTGTATTGCCTGGACATTGCGTAAATAAAGCAGACACTCAATAGGATTAGCCGGTGCAACAAGGTTGACGCGGTCTGACTTTAGGTTGAATTTACTTTTACTTAAGGATAAGGGGTGCGTGGAACTGATCTGGCCAAAAAATTGTGTTGGACCTCACGTGACTCCAGGGAAGGTTTATGGATGATCGAATTTTCAAAAATTTGCCTCTAACAAACTTCGATTTTTGAAATTTTGAAAATCCACGAAATGTTTGTTTGTATTTGTTTAACAATATGTACAAAGTTAAAATGTTCACAATTAATATAAAAGATGGGCGCGAAGCGCTATGTAAGTCTTGTTTACATATATGTATATGTATAAATGTCCAAAGACAGGGAGTTAATTTAATTGCCATAATTCCGCTTTCGGAGAATATAATCTTTCGTAGTTTTAAAATTAAAGTTAATTCTTCTTTATTTCTCAAAAGTTTAGAAACCATTTAAATTACGCAGGATTATTTAATCAAAAGTTCATGCTGAGATATCTCTACAAAAGTTCCTAACCCCCGTCCGGATAAATTTTCAGATATATGATTATATCGCGATAGTATTCTTTTACAAAATTTACTTTAATTCTTTTATTTCAGACGCTGCTTTGTCCGTATATTGAAGTGTAGGTTTGGTAGTGGATACAATACACAGAACTCTATGTTTTTCTCTTAGATCAGCTTATCAGCTTGTTTGATCAACTTATTCCAGATCAGCAAATCCCAGATCAGCTGATTCCAGATCAGTTGATTTCCGATCAGCTGATTCCAGAACAGCTAATCCCAGTTAAACTGATTCTAGATCAGCTGATTCCGAAACCCCTAATCCCAGTTCAACTGATTCCAGATCTATTGATTACAAATCAGCTGATTCCAGATCATCTGATTACAAATCAGCTGATTTCAAATCAGCTGATTCCAGATCAGCGGATTCCAAAATAGGTGATGCCAGATCAGAAGATTCCAAATCAGCTGATTCCAGATCAGTTATTTTCAGTTTAACTGATTCCAGATCGGCTGATTCCAAATCAGCGGATTCCCGATCAGCTAATTCCATTTCAACTGATTCCAGATCAGCTATAAATTCCAGTTCAACTGATTCTAGATCAACTGATTCCAGATCACCTAATACTAGTTCAACTTATTCCAAATCAGCTATACCCAGGTCAACTGATTCCAGATAAGCCGATTTCAGATTTGCTAATTCCCAATTTGCTGATATTAGTTTAGCTGATTCATGATAAAACGGATAATATCAAAAATAACTGGTGATTGATGCCTCTGCTCTTAGTCAAGTATTTCGTCGATATTCAATTAAATTGTAATATTTATAATTAATCATTCAAGTGACTGGATATTAGAATCTTGAAACTGAAGTTTGTTGCGGATTTGTTAAATGTCTTCTTTATAAAAATCAGTCAAAATATTTGAGACACACCATATCTCAACCTATATAAACTGTGTTAAGAATCAAGAAAAGTATTTTTAAGAATGAATATCGGATTTTCCTTTCGGTTATTAAATTTGTTTACCTTAGGATTTTCCCATAGCTTTTCAAGCTTGTATTGTATCATTGTATTGTTGTTTGATGTTTGTTTGCTTTAATGCTTATACATTTATATTTCGATCAGAAATCCTAAGAGTGGGGAGTGGGGACACATTTTTTACTGCTCTGGCCAATCCCACTTTCTCGTTATAAAGGAATTGTCTTCAGTGTAAAAAAGATTCACTTAAAATTAAAAGACTGTATAGACGCAACTTAAAGGATTCACAACGGTACCTTTAAATTGATTTCCTCGATGGTATCTGCAGCATTAATCCACAACTCACAATTCTACCTAAAGACCACAATTGAGATAAATCAATTTTTGGCTGGAAAAATAAGGATTTCTTTTGACTTTTGAATATAGGTTTAAGGTTCAAGTTGTGAATCTTTATAAAAAAACTGTTTAGTATTTTTTTAGCCAATATTCTAGAAAGTGTAAAAAAAAGTTAAAAAGTGTTAAAAAAAATATATAAAATGTCTCGTTTTTCTGAGTAAATGTGGTGAATTATATAATCCAGTCAATGAGCATTGAACAGTGCTATGTATAATTAAAAAGCTTAATTAAAGTGTAGAATAAGAAACTAAATGGCCCAGGGGGGATCTGAATAGTTTTACAAAAAGAACCCATCTCTTTAAGAAAATAATTCTTTCAACAATATTAACTCGAGGGACAAAACCTTGTTTAAAACTCAAGTGGGGGGAATCAGAGGATTGTATTATTAATTCCAATAATACTTTGGGTTTGTGTTAAAAAGTAAATCTCAAATTCTAAAAAAATATGTAAATGTAACTAATTCTTAAAGATTTTATTTTGTAAAATATCGATGGAGAATCGAAACCTAATATCGTTATAAAAAAATTTAAATCTCAAATTCTAAAAAAATATGTAAATGTAAGTAATTCTTAAAGATTTTATTTTGTAAAAAAATCGATGGAGAAGATGTAGAATCGAAAAATAATATCGTTATAAAAAAATTTATCTCATAACTTTGTAAAAAAAATGAGGGTAAAATCTCCAATCCCAAGTTATTTTAATCAACAGTGCTGTGGATTATTTATATTAAATAATCTAAACTAATTGATCTCAAATTATCAAATTATTGTAAATGTATGAAAAAAATGTAGATGTTTGTCTTAAAGGTTGTCGTGATGCAGTGAGACCTATAAAACTGTGAAATAAAAAAATTACATTTAAGCAATATGTGTTCTGTGTTCCTGTGTTCCTGCGTTCCTGTGTTCCTGTGTTCCTGTGTTCCTGCGTTCCTGTGTTCCTGCGTTCCTGTGTTTCATGTTTATGGTACTTTTCAAAATCCCACATTTTTATGGACCCCACTGTAGTAATAACTTTGTAGTTTTCAGTATCATAATAATGATTCATGTTTAATGTTTATCATTAATTAAAAATTCATTATACTAAATGTCATTTTGCTATTAGTGAGTATATCGTATACAATATACGTGGCAAATAAACTAATTTAACAAATTACCATTTTTTGATAAATTATATTTCCCCCGCAAACTAACCAAACAACAATTTTAATAAATAGCAACTTTTCCATTGTTCAAATTGGAAAATTTAAAGGGAGTGTTCGCGAAAAATGAAAGGGTGTAGGCTTTCGTCGAAAATAACCTTACTTCTATCTGTTGCGTTGAAAACGACTCATAAAAAATTTCCATTTTGTAAATGGAATGATCCGGAAATTTGTTGCGTAAACCGGAATTCCGGGATAATTCCGGTTTACGTCACGTAAACCGGAAAAATTTCCATTTTACGGAATGGAAACCGTAAAATTTCCAGTTTCCATTTCGTAAACCGGAAAAATTTCCGGCTTCCATTCCGTAAACCGGAAATTTTTACGGTTTACGTAACGTAAACTGGAAAATTTCCATTCCGTAAACCGGAACTTAAAGAATTTTTCTTATTTTAATTAAATTCATATTTACAAAGTTTGAAAATGTTCCGGAATTCCGGTTTTCCGGAACCTTTTCCATAATGGAAATGGAAAAAATTTCCGGATCATTTCCGTACGCAAACCGTAACCCGGAATTCCGGTGGAAACCCTACTCGGATCGTAAAAATATCAATTTAATTCCAAACAAAGCGTCACCTTTAATCATCGATAATTTTTAAGTTTGGAAAAACTTTTGGATTCTCAAAAAAGTCAATCTTTCAAGTAAAGGAAACCCCTAAAAATACGTAAAAATGCATAAAATCCTAGAAAAATTAATTGGTATCACATTGCATTGCAAATATATCAAACTTAATTGGGCTTTTTAAAGGGAATGCAGGCTATCAGAAGATTTGGATTAAGTATGAATAATATTCAAGACTACAGTTTAAAAAACTTTTTCAATGTATAGTTTTTTTTACAAAAGTGACATGCCATTTTATGCTGTAGGATATCAATGTAGGAATTATCAGAATTATTGGTCAGGGATAAAGATTTTATTTTTTTTACTTTTAAATCTAGATTGGTATTTTTTTTAAATTACATTTGTAAAAAGAATACAAAATTTTTTATAAATCACGAATCTGTTTTTTTTCCTAACTCTTAGTGATTAAACTTTTCTCCTTATTTCACTATTTCTGAATATACAGACTTCTGTTTGTCTTCTAAAATTCTTATTTTTTTGTAATTTAAAATGCAATTAAATAATTTCCTGTGTTGGTTTAATTATGTTTAAACAGGGTTACCCAGGAAGGATTGAGACATTCTTCACAAAAGTTTCTTTTAAGAAAGAAACTCTGTATTTGAATCCAAAACCTTATCTTTCTTTAATTAATATCTATATTATTAATATTTTACACGTTTTGATGTTTAAATTGCTGGGTAAAATGTCCTTCATAAAATAGGAAAGAAATGGGTTAATTTGGGATTTGGTAATAAAGGTTTTAGAAATTTTAACTTTTATTGCCATAAACGATTAAAACCAGTTCTCTAGAAACCTTTAACTATAACCCTAGCGTAAAATATTTCAGATTTCTTTTTGAAATCAAAAAGTCTCTTTATCCCCCACACCTATTAAACAAAGCTGTCTCATTAAAAAATAGTTGAATTTGATATCAAATGTATTCCTTTATTCATTAAATTGTGAACCTAAAGGAATTGAGTATTTTACACCTGTGCAACCTGATATTTTAGACCTTTGATAATTCAAACTTAGATTATTTGATCCAAAAAGATCTACGACGTTGGGTTGCGAAGGGATTAGGAAATTAAAATCAGAGTTTTCGGCGAGAACTCAGTGATCCTTTGTATCAAGTTTGCAAGTGATTTGTTGTACATCATGGAGTTTTACATCGTTGAGTTTTACATTGTTGAGTTTTACATCGTGGAGTTGTACATCGTGGAGTTGTACATCGTTAAGGTGCACATCGTTAAGTTGTATATCATGGAGTTGTACATCGTTAAGTTGTACATCGTTAAGTTGCACATCGTTAAGTTGTACACCGTGGAGTTGCGCATCGTTAAGTTGTGTATCGTGGAGTTGTACATCGTTAAGTTGTACATCGTTAAGTTGTACATCGTTAAGTTGTACATCGTTAAGTTGTACATCGTTAAGTTGTACATCGTTAAGCTGTGCATCGTTAAGTTGTACATCTTTAAGTTGTACATCGTTAAGTTGTACATCGTTAAGTTGTACATCGTTAAGTTGTACTTCGTTAAGTTGTACATCTTTAAGTTGTACATCGTTAAGTTGTACATCGTTAAGTTGTACATCGTTAAGTTGTACTTCGTTAAGTTGAACAATGTTAAGTTGTACATCGTTAAGTTGTACATCGTTAAGTTGTACATCGTTATCGTTAAGTTGTACATCGTTAAGTTGCACATCGTTAAGTTGTACATCGTTAAGTTGTACTTCGTTAAGTTGCACAATGTTAAGTTGTACATCGTAGAGTTGTTCATCGTTGAGTTGTACATCGTTAAGTTTTACATCATTGAGTTGTATATCAAGGAGTTGTACACCGTGGAGTAGAATTAAAATGTGTGTGTCATGGTTTCATTCAATGTTTACAGTTTAGTTGTTTATCAACAATATCTGATTGTAAATAAATCGATTTGCACATTTGCTTTTATAATAATATAAAATAAACCGTCTTTGTCTTTATTTAAACTGGAGTTCTTGAAATTTGAAGGGAAATCAATCCGATTTAGATTGTCATCTTTAAGTTCAAGATCGAATAAAAAATTGAAATTATTCATTAAAATTTGAACTTATTATTTTGATTATCATCAAAAGTTTTTGGAACTTAACACTTCTATAGTATCATTAAACAAAAGAGTTTTGTTTTTGAAATATAAATGTAAAATATTAGCGATTTTTTTATAAATGATAACAATTCTGGTTCAGTTAAGGAATTAAGTCTTTGTCACAAACTCTGATTTTCTAATCCATATATCTTTGCGGTCGGATGGTGTAAACCTTTGATATTTCAAACTTAGATTATTTAATCAAAAATAATTCAATGTTTCAAATATCTTGAAAATAAATTTTTTAAATTCTAAAAAATTTGACAATCCTTTTAAACGATTGGCACTAATACTAATACTGAGGTCTTCGGATAATGATAATATTACAGATCGTGCACTGGATTTGATTTGGGTTTTTTCCTGAACCCCCCCCCCCCCCCCCTTCATTAAAATGGTCATTAGAATACCCCAGAATTAAAAACGATTTTTAAAAAACTTAAAATAATTTTTCTTTTAAACAATATTCTTGAATTCAGAGTTTTCCAATTTATTTTGCCGAGTGAAGGAAAATTCAGATCGAAAACTTAAAACGGAATTCAATTAAACTAATTAACTATATTCGAAATCTTTCTTCAGTTTCGCACTAAGAAGCCAGAATAGACTAACCATAGTTTAATAACAACACATTAAGAACAATAGATGTCGTCTTATCAAGAGTTAGGGCTACAAAAACTTTACGTTTACATCACTGGCAAGGTCCAGGCGACACTTCAAGGTCGGGTCGGTCTCTGTAAGATGTAAGATATGGTAAAATCAAAGGTTTGATGTTAGACCATTTCTGCAGGGTAAGTAAGAAAGCTCAACCAATTAAAAATAATAAACTACTCTTTCATATTAAATAAGAAATGATACTACCAGTACATAGTGTTAATCGATCGGAAATAGACAGTTAGTATACTGCCTATGGGCGACATTAATGGGTAATGAACGAGAACAGTTTGGACAAATTTACTCCATAAAGAGATTAAAGACAATTTCCCCCATAAAACTACACTATGAATAAAATGTTATAAGAAGATTGTTGCGTTTCAACTGATATATATATATATTTATATAATATATATAAATATAAATGAGACATGCATCGAAAGAATGTATCATATGTCGTCTTGACAATTGTTCAATGGGGTTTATACTATTTTACGTAAATCTCAGTATTTGCGAAAATAAATAAATAGCCATGAATATGCGGGAACAGTTTTAAAGATCTCCATATAATCATTTAATTAAAAAACTAAATACCTTCAACATTCTATCATCAGAAAGTGAAGAATACGACATTTGATGAATTCTTTCGATGTATTGCTTATTTAGGTTTAACTGTATATTTTTTTTTAAGTTTATTAAACCATCTAGTGAGCTAAAGAATTGATTTCTCTCTCTTTAGGAAATATACTACCTGTAACTTGAAGTCTGAGAGTTTATCTGTCTTGAATAGAAGCTCAATAAAGTTTCATGGAGTTGTAACTTAATCAATATTTACTTACAATGATAAGCAGAAAACTCAAAAATAGAAAGACGACTTTTGGATTCAAGTTATAACTTTAATAACTCCAATGAACATGAGACACGGCAGTTTTGCAGTGTAAACAGACCCATTTCATTATATTAGTGTTTTAATACATGTCTAGTAAAACTATTTGCATTGTAACAACATCAAATTCATTTCAGTATTGCTAAAATGTCGTCTTCCTATTCCATCGTTTTCTGGTAATCACTTTTCTGTTTCAATATTTCTACTTTTGTACTTTACAGTTTATATATTAGAACAAAAAGTAATATATCATCAGCTTCTAACAAATCAAATCAGCACTTCATCCCGCGAGATAAATTGATAAATCTCCCCTCTCCCCAACCTCCCCCACTTATAATCATTCTCCCCTTACGTCCATTCAGTTAGTTTTTTATCCATGAAACCCACTTTTAAGCTTAATTTCCATTTCAAGCCTAGCAAGTGTCCCATATAAATAGGCAATACAATAATAATAATCCAAAGGATATTATCTATCCGCGAGAAATTGTGCGATGTAATTAACTATAGTTCTCTGACAATTAAACAAGACTAAATATGGAATAATTTATTGGCAATTGCCGCGGTCTGCATGTATCTGAATGGCAAGATATAAGTTAAATCAATGGCATTAAATAGCATAAGGAATAATAAATACGATTTGATTAAACGTCGTCTTAGAACTCCTGGTCAGGGTTGGAGGAACGGATAAACTCTAGAAGCTGATCAGAGTCTTCACAAATAAAGGGTTTGGTATGGTAACAGGCAATGTCGTGCCATTTGATTCCATCGCTGTAGATATCGTTGAGCATACCCATGCACGCCTCCACGCTGCCGTTGATGTCAAACTCTGCGTTGTCGGGCTGGGAGACGTTCTTTCCCTCGAACTGTGTCTTGTGTCCGGTATAAGACCAGGGTTGGTAGCTCCAGCCTGGAGGAGTAGAGTTGGTGGGCGCCATCTTAACTCCGGATCCAGACCAGAACCAACCGTTAACCCAGATGGGTTGAAGATCCTCACGGTCACATCCCTTGAAGTTGCACAACCTCCCTGAGGTCCAGATGTAAGGGAGGTCGTTGGTCTTCAGGAATTCTCTGATCATCTCCTCCTCTGTCGGTGTCTCCAGAGAGACGAGGTCCATACAGTATTCACGACAGATATTCCGTCCGTCCAACCAGTCAACCTTAATATAACAATCACAATGAACTAGAAAGAAGGAAGGAAGGTATTAATTGTGACCTCGTACACTAATTTCTTGTTTTGAATTTGTCACAAATATGAGAAAATCAGATTTATCCGGTAATATAATATAAATTTAAAATAGTTTTTCTTCTTCTCGATAGCTTTTCAATGAGAGGAGTTATGATTGAAGACATATAAGATTTCAATCTGACGTGAGATTTACTTTAGTTTGGCGTGGAATATGTACAGATCAGGTAATAAGAATAAAGGGAAGGGAACTGGTACTGGGCCGACTGAGACTGCCCATGGTATCCAACAAGCCAAAGAACAGTTTTTAACCCCAAAAAATGTAATCCATCTTTTATCTCTAAGGCAAAATCGTTGAAATTTTTAAGAAACAAAAGGCAGAACATAAAAAATCGAAAATTTGATATTATTCATTAAAATCAACTTTTAGCTCAACAAATCATCATGAAAATGACAAAGAAAGAGATAGTTTTGATAAATGATCAAAGTTTTAATAAATTATGGCAACAATACCTTATGATCAGTGTAGTTTTCGTGTTTTCCAGAGAACCAGTATTTGTGTCCACCAAGCTCAAAGTCATTAGGTCCTAAATTCATCAATTAATTAATTACATATTTTTGATTCATTTATTCGTTCATTTCAATTGTACAATCTGTATTTCTGTTTCGTAATTCTATGTGAGTTTTATATTAAAAGATATAAAACCACTTCTTTGGAATTCTTATCATTAAAACATAATAAAAGAGTTGAAAATGAGAATTTTTATCTTCTTCAATGCTCATTAAGATTCAAATCTTTTTTGTCCCATTGTCTCATTCATAATACCCTTGCGCATGGTTCTTTTCAAATCAAGGTTGGGGGTGGGAGGATTATAACACGCAAATGTAATTTAGTAGAAAAAATCATGAATTTGAAGGAACTAAATCATTTTACATTATGTCGTGACATATAAACCAAGCTAACGGTTCCAACCATTATACCTTTTCAATCATTTCTGAGATTCCTGGAAAATGATACTGAGGCCTATTTATCCAGAGCACTATACGCAGTGCATCTTTCATAGGATGCATTGCGTACACATCTCTGACCAAAGTGCATTGAGGGGTTTAACAGTAAATGTGAGATATATCTAGTATTGGTTGACTGTTAGCTTCTATACAGTATACACACACATTATATATTTGGTTTTAAACCTGTTTATTGTTCAACAACTGTAACCAGTGAGGCGACATTTTAAACTGTATCTCTGTTCATGTTATTGGTCAACCGTTGGTTTAAGGGTTCGTAATTCTTTTATCAAGATAAATTTATTTTCAATAGATCAATTTGAAATTTAATAAAAGAAGCAACTGAAAAAAATTAAAAACTTAAATTTTAATCCGATTTTTAGCCAAATTTTTAAATACTGAAAAATTGATTCATTTAAGAGAAGTTTTTTCAATAATTAAATGGACCCACAGGGCGTTTTATATTCAATATGTAATATTATAATCAATTTATAATGTTATAATCAATATATGATATAATAATCAATATATAATGTTATAATCAATATACAATATATTATAACATATACAATAGATACATTTTATAATTTTATCTAAAAATGTAAAATAAAATTAGATTTTAATGTGCAATATTTTCCCAGTATAGTTTAAACGTGTCTGTACTGTGTACTGTGTGTATGTAAAGTGGTCTAGGAACCAGAGTGAAGGTTTAATTGTATAATATCAACTATTAAACGTGTCTGTACTGTGTACTGTGTGTATGTAAAGTGGTCTAGGAACCAGAGTGAAGGTTTAATTGTATAATATCAACTATAATGATCAACCATTCTTAAAATTTTTATCATTATTTCCTGACAATACTTCCACTTTAAACTTCGTTTCCTTGTAAATTAAACAAAATTATATTATTTTGTCAAAAATCGAGCAAAAACAGGTCCCTAGCTAGGATTTAAACCAGGTCCCTAGCTAGGATTTAAACCAGGCCCGTAGCTAGGATTTAAACCAGGCCCGTAGCTAGGATTTAAACCAGGCCCGTAGCTAGGATTTAAACCAGTAATTTTTTTTGAGAGAAGTTTCTAAGTTTGTTTAAATGTTTAAAAGAATTTCGACCGAAAACCCGCTATTTCATTGAAAACCCTGAAAATAGGATTCTTCAACACGCTACCCTGATTAAATCAAGGTTTTGGCGTGCTGCCGGCGCCCCTGAATCTTTTCTCTTTTTTTCGTTAAAGCTCGCTTTGACAAATATATTGCGGGTTGACAGGTTCCATTCAAGGATAAATATATGAACGGGAAAAGTAATTATAAATTGAAATCATTATAAATCAATGCTAGCTACAATTGATACAATGTTTGTAAATGAAAAGATTATCTGAATTTATTCATTTTGTCAATTCTCACCAAGAAACACAAGACAAATGAATTTAAAGAGAAGTATTGTGGCAAAAAACCCCACCCCCACCACCCCCACTGACCCCCTAAAATATCCCACCGTGGGGGAGGGGGTGTGTGAAAAGTTAAACAATTTAGATTAAATTACTTAAGAATAATATATTAGTTACTTAATAATTAAATTATTTAAAGTTTACTCAATTATGAAATGCTTACTAAAAACAATCACTTGAATTAGATAATAATTACTTATCTTTTTGATTATTTAGAAATAACCTAAAATTTAATGATTACTCAATCTAGGAATTATGTAATGATTACTCAATAAAGGCATTGTGTAATGATTACTTAATCAAGGAATTGTTTAATGATTACTCTATCAAGGAATGGTGTAATGATTACCTAATTTAGATATTATGTTATTCTTTACTAAATTAAGGAATTTTTAATGGTTATTCAAAGATGGAGCTTTTATTGCTAACATAATCAAGGAATTGTTTAATGATTACTCAATTCAAATATTATGATCATCAAACCGAGGATATGTGTAATGACTACTCAATTAACGATTTTTCAATGATTACTCAATTAAGGAATTGTTTAAGGATTACTCAATAATGAAGTTTTTACTGATTAATTAATCAAATTTTTTTTACTCAATTACGAAACTATATAATGATTTAATCAATAAAAAAGGTAAATCTAAGAATCTAGGGTAAAACTGTAAAAAAATCTAAATTCTAAGTTCTAAATCCATTAATCCCTGAGACAATCAAATAAACCAACGGATTAATAAAATAAAAAGATTAAACTAAATGTATCAATATAATCTAAAGCTTACTCTGTGCACATTTCTCTGGATCTGGGAGGGAGAGCAGTCTTCCTGAAGTATCCTCTGTCGTCTCTTCTGGTTTAGTAGTTGTCAACTCCATAGGAATAGACAATGCTGCACCAACAGCCAAACTGATACCCAAGAACTTCAGCATTTCTCCTAAACAACAAAAAGATCGTTTCTATGAAAAATTTGGCGAAAAATCGATTTTAATTTGTTCAAAAGCACCAGGAAAAAATATTTTTTAAAACTTTCATTCTACTCAAAAATGATAAGCATTAGAAGAAATATTTCTGGAGAGTGCCTCTAGGACGTGTAGTTGTGTCAAGTTTATAAATAGAAAAGGAAACATTTTTGATTTTTTGGAGATTTTTTATTATCATGGATTTTAAAATTTTAAAATAAGATTACTTATCTAAAGTAAACAAAAAGCATTTTGAAATATAGCAGATAAAAACAATGTCCCCCCTCCACTCCTCGATAGAAGTCAAAATTAATGAATAAATGGATGATCACAAAGCTTACATAAGCAAACAGTTATACAAGTGCATCACCTACCCTCTATATTCAAGCACGCAGTTGCGTGTGCGTGTGTAAATGAAGAACTGTTTCCCCGGTACATCACCAAGGGTTTATATACCAACACCATAAGCTGGTGTTGTCCAGGCCTGGCTGTTGTAAGGCTCGGCACGACTGTTGCGCTACACTGAAGGTCACGCACAGCGAGTCATCTGATGTGGAATTTTAGAAAATAGCGAGTGCAGAAAAATCCTCGAAAAGATGTGTCGCTTGCGCATTTATGCAATGCGTGCATCCCACACTGCGTAAAGCATGTTTATGTAAACAAGTTTTCTTTTTCGTTCATCAGGACTTTAAAGCAGATCATCATACAATGCAACAATTTACAATATTAATGAAGAAAGGTGATTAACTTAACTACAGAGCGTCCCATATCCTATTAGCTTATCTCCAAGTTTTAACGTCGAAATAACCCCAAAATACTCCAAAAACCTAGCATTTTCCGCAAGAAAATTTTGTATTTGCCTTATTCAATTTGTCAAAATAATTGATTTTTCTTAAACTTTCTGATTAGTCCAAAAATTGTAATTTAAACCGATTGACGATCTAATATGATGTGAGACACCCTGTAGAATTCCCATCTTTTATATATATTTGATTCATAAACATTTGTATAAAATTATATGATATATATAATGGAAATACTTGTAAATCTGAAAATTCCTCATTAAAATTTTATGAAATGAAAGTAATAAAGTAAAAGAAAGGAAGAGATGGAATGGGAAGAAAGGAATAAAGGAAAGAAAGGAAAAGAAGGAAGGGAAGATAAGAAAGGGATTTAAGGAGAAGCAAAAGAAGAAAAGGAAGGAAATAAAGAAAGGGAGTAAGTTGGAAAGGAAGGAAAGGATGTGAGAAAAAATTAAACATAAGATGTAATATTGAATGCTAATAAAGTGGATAGTTAAAAATATTTACGCTATTAGTACACGGTTTTTACGGAAGGGGGGGGGGACGGGGATCTAAAAGACCAGGTGACGGATTTTGCGTCATCTGCGACAGTTCCGCGTCATAAACCAATACAGAGTAGAGACGCAATTTTGTAGTTCGATTCTTAATTTAAAACAAAAGTAAAGTAAATGCGTCCAAAAAATGGTAACAAAAGAACAGTTTCACAATTAATTTAAATTAATTAATTAAAATAATGTTCAATTCACGTATGATGAATCTTTATTGAGAAAAAAATCTACTTTTTTTAATTGAGGTTTTTAGATTCTTTATTTTATTTTACTAATTGTACTAATTTTACATTCACAAAAGATCTATGCAAGTTTTGCCAAAACAAATTCCACATAAATACTAAATATAAAAATATTTCAAATATATCTCTCTGATAGAGGAAAATATAAAAGGGGCTATTGAGGTCAGCCCCCCCCCCGGGATTAATGAAATCTAGGGCTTTACTTCCCCTTTCAATTTTGATTTATTAATTAACGTATGGTGTCACAGAAAAGGTTGGTCAATAAGTTTTTAGGAAATATGAGTCCGATTCATTAGACATTTTCTAGCTATGATTTAGCTGTGACTTCCACGCCTGGGTAAACTGGGAAATCACAGCTAAATCACAGATAGAACATGTTTAACGAATCGGATAATTGATTCTTTACAATACTGGGTTAACAAATTTGAATATCATTCATTGGGTTGGTACTGTTAATTGTGTATTGGTCATACAAATAAAAAGATTCTTATTAAAGGGATTGTAAACATAATTTAAAGTGAACCTCCATTTTAAGAGGAACATTCCCGATTCACAACAGTACCCTAGAAACTTTTATCTGATCCATGATGTGGAAGATAATGTCGTTTTTTCTAAAGCTTCTGAAGCAAACAATGGGCAAGTCACTTTTGCAGAGAAATCACAAATGAAAATAACAATTTTACAAAACAAAAACATGGATATCTAATTCATTCTTGCTAAAAAGCTTTTAAAGGTACCGTTGTGAATCGTTAACGGAAGAAAGCTTTGTTTCACCAGTACTAAGTTACAACCCATTTTTCAAGAAGACTTCAGATGCCGAAAATTAAAAATATTTTTTTATGAATTATAGTTTTAAAAATTCGTATTTGTAATAAAGAAAACATATTTTTGAAAGTACAGTACTGGGCTGGGAATACATAAAATAGTATTTCACAAAACAGATTTTTCGACATTTTGCACAAAACGTGAAGTGTTTATATTTAAAAACTAAATAAAAGCACAGTCTTTAATTTTATATTTTGAACAAAATCTATTTTGTAAAGGACTGTTGTAGAAGTTTCAAGATAAAAAGTGTTTTCTAGTTTGAAAAGTGTTTAATTCTGACAATTTATATCATTGTATTATATCGTAGATAACGCACAATTGATTAAATGATTAATTTTCGATGATAAAATTATGGATAATTCATGCTTTCTTGATCAAACAAAGCGTTTACGGGTACCTCTGTGAATCGAAATTTCCACTCTATAAATGGCACAGCTTTATCCAAAGCAAGCATTCTTTAGGAAAAAAACGATTTTTTGTCGATTCTTCTCATAATTACCGAAAGCTTGCCAATGCGTCGCAACGCGTCAACGTGGTCATGAAATACCAAATATGACTACTTGAATATATTATATAAGGCAGAAAATCACATGAAATTATAGAAATAGTTCCTTTGCTCTAGGTTATTATGTAAAGGATTACAAAAAAGGATTATATCTCAAAACTATAAAGTTAACTAACCATAAATGATTAATTATGATGATTAGAATTTTAGATATACAATACTGTTATATTTGATATGATTTATAAGGAGATGATTAACAATGCTGATATTAAGCATTGTTTGGATCTAGGCTTCTACTGTAATTAACCGAACAGTGTTCACGCGATTAGTAACAAATTAAACACTTGGATGGATTATTAACTTTGTTCATTGCACACATCTACAGGGTTTTTAAAAACATGACAATTCAACTTGATGGCAAAAAAGCAAATCTTTGCCTGCACAAACTCTGATCTTCTCATTCTTATACCATAGACCATAGATATTCCTGTTCGTTCTAATAATATTTGAAATATAAAATTTGCACACCATATTTGGTTGCAAAGATATAAATATGGATTAGAAAATTTGAGTCTGTGGCAAAGATTCAATTCCTTTATGTATGAGAAATTTAGTGCTTTCCAGAAACAGAAGAAAAACATAAAAAGTTAAAACTACAGACTTCCATATTCAATTTATTTTCATGCTGATATTTCTTTGAATATCTTTCTGTCTATCAAAGCTTACAACTTTTAATTAAGTTTTATAAAAAATGTCTCTAATCATAATGCTCAGAAGATCCTAGGTTTTACTACATTTTCCCCCCCCCCCCTCATAAACAAAAAGAAAGTTCAACATATGAATAAACTTTGAAAGTAAAAGATTTTCTAAGTTAAACATAAAATTAAAGTGATTTTCTTTGAAAGAAAATTCAAAAGTTTCCGTTTTAGTGTAAGTTTTAATTAAAAGAATAAAAGAATATAAAAGTAACTATTTTTATAAAATAATATTACTGAGCAAAATATTGATATCTATAAAATTGCAATACACCATCAGGATACTTTTAGGGTCTGAGGTTTCCGTAAAGTGAAAAAGATTGTTATCCTTTGATTAACGTTAAGTTTTTTATCATTCATTTTGTGTTTAGAATTCATAATTTTCTTTCCTGGAATGCGAGAAGCTAAGTGTTCAGGAAGAATTTAAAAGTTACCAACCTGTAAAATATTAAATTTTATATTCAGGCTTCAAAAGTTTTCACCTCTGAATTAAAAAATAGAAGTGGTTTAGTATTTGGAATTTCATTAAAAGTTCCAACCCCTATATAAAAGATAGGTTTCGGGAGAAGGATGTATTTAAAAGTTTTGGTCCCTGGACACACTTGACTGGTCTACCACTGTTGCACTCAATAAACTTGAGGGATGGAACCGCCAACCATGTAAAAACACAACAGTAAAATATCTTTTTATTAATATTTGTATTTTAACTTAAATATGCATTTTTCATATTACATTTCAAGAGGGAATAAGTTTAAAAAGATGTAGACTATATTTTTTAAAGGGTGCGTTCACAATTTAAAAATACTATAAAGCAATAATCAGAGCAGTCTCTGTTTTTCATATTTATATTAATAAGAATTGTTTTTGATCTCTCGATCCTCATCAGTCGATAAACATGTTTAAAGGGACTGTAAAGGAAAAATTAACATGGGGGTAGGATGAAACCTTGTCACGTGGTACAGACAGAAATCCTATGACCAGTATATTGCACTGCCATTGGCTGAAGTTCTGGTGACGTAATACATACTATACATACTATGTATAATTATATTATCAATTATATCTATTAAAAATGCAAAATAATAATTTAAAAATTATAATAGAAGCAAACCTGAGGTTATCAGGCTCCAGTGGGATATATATTTTCAGATTGGTTTTGTATTTGCTGAATATTACTTTTATACAAAATTGCATATATATGAATTTTCGTATAAATTTCACACAGTTTTATATCAATTTCTCGAGACAGGAATATCATATAGATGTTTTATATGTATCGTTTAACTCTTGAGATTCTCAAGTTTCAGCCTATACCACCTTTCATTTTTCCTTTACAGTCCCTTTAAACTCATATATATATACAGATATATATGTCTTTATAAATATATACTTTCCTGAACATTACAGAGATTTTTAAAAAGTTTTCCGTGTTTGTTGTTAAATATTTCTCCTGGTTCTCATCAGTTAGACTTAGGATACCATTACTCTATGGTAATCACGTCAAAATAAAGTAAATTGTGTACTCGTAAGATTGAAATATTATTTGTTTTTCATCAAGATTCATTTAAGAGCTATTGTGTAGAACAAAAATGTTTTGAATTTCTAATATGTAACCGGAAAATTTTCTTAACGAGTTTACGAAGTATTCAAGATAAGAAAAACGGATCTCACTAAGTAATTCTCTATTTTGGTCAGTTCTTCTCAAATCTACAGTTTTAAAGATCACTAGATTGAGAAGGGACGGATACAGGAATTTATCAGAGGATAATTTTCAAAAATGCGATGCGCCCAAGGGATTTTTCCATGTTCCCCTTTGAATTGTTATGGTAACAAGCGGAAATTAACCGGAAATTAGGGTTATCAACGCAAATTTACGAAAACAAATCATATTTTACATTATTTTAAGATTTTTTTAAATAAGAATTTTTCAAGTTAAAAAGTTTTATCTAATCTATCTGAGAAAATGGCAATTTTTTAAAACAAAAATCTATTAAAAACTTAAAATACACCTATAGACAATTTTAAAAAAGTTAATTTTTTTTGGAGTGCACAGTTTAGAAATACCTAGGCTTAAAACGTTAAAAATAATTAAATAGTAGGTTTCCCAAAACCGGGTTTCTAAAAATCTGTCAAAAGTTTTTGTTTCATCCAGAGTGACTCGTACAAAGAGTGTAGTTACTAGTTAGACAGGAAATAAAAACAAATTAATTGAAATATTCCGTTTTAAGGTAAACCACGATAATTAATTACAAAACTCGAGATGTTAAATTTATTTAATGAAAACCTTAATAATCCTTTGTTTCAAAACATTGAATTCTTTTAAATAAAAGATGATAGTTATACAATAGTAGATATCTTAATATAATTGACGATTTCAAATAGCTTTAATTATAGATCATCAAAGATTTTGTGAGCAACATAATAAATGTATTATTTATACAAAAAAAGAAAAGTTTCTGATTTCTTTGAAAAATGTAATCTATATTTTGCAACGTGTTAAATCTTTATATCTATCTATTTATTTATCTATTTTTCTGTTTGTATGTATGTCTGTCTGGGTAGTTGTCTGCCTGTCTGGGTGTCTGGCTATATATCTGACTGTCTGTCTATCCATATAATATATATATATATATGTAAATGTATAGTAAATCTATCCATCTTTAGTTTTCAGTGAAATAAATATTAGTTTATCGTAAACTATAGTTTAGTTTAGCGTAAAGTATAGTTTAGTTTACCGTGAACTATAGTTAAGTTTGACGTTAACTAAAGTTTAGTTTGACGTCAACTACAGTTTAGTTTAGCGTGAACTATAGTTTAGTATAACGTGAACTATAGTTTAGTTAGCGTAAACTATAGTTTAGTTTGGCGTTTACTAAAGTTTAGTTTGACGTTAACTACAGTTTAGTTTAGCGTTAACTATAGTTTTGTTTGACATTAAACAAAGTTTAGTATAGCGTGAACTATATTTTAGTAAATTTTAGTTTAGTTTATCGTGAGCTATAGTTCAGTTTAAAGTAAATTATAGTTTAGTTTACCGTGAGCTATAGTTCAGTTTAAAGTAAATTATAGTTTAGTTTACCGTGTGTTTAGTTCAGTTTAAAGTAAATTATAGTTTAGTTTATCGTGAGCCATAGTTCAGTTTAAAGTAAATTATACTTTAGCTTACCGTGAACTATAGTTAAATTTAAAGTAAATTATAGTTTAGTTTATCGTGAGTTATAGTTCTGTTTAATGTAAATTATAGTTTAGTTTATTGTGAACTATAGTTCAGTTTTAAGTAAATTATAGTTTAGTTTACCATGAACTTTAGTTCAGTTTAAAGTAAATTATACTTTAGTTTACCGTGAGCTTTAGTTCAGTTTTAAGTAAATTATAGTTTAGTTTACAATGAACTTTAGTTCAGTTTAAAGTAAATTATAGTTTAGTTTGACGTTAACTATAGTTCAGTTTAAAGTAAATTATAGTTTAGTTTCGCTTGAAATATAGTTTAGTTTAAAATAAATTATAGTTTAGTTTACCATGTGTTGTAGTTCAGTTTAAAGTAAATTTTACTTACCGTGAACTATAGTTCAGTTTAAAGTAAATTATAGTTTAGTTTCTCGTGAAATATAGTTTAGTTTAAAATAAATTATAGTTTAGTTTACGGTGTGCTATAGTTTAGTTTAGTTTACCGTGAATTATAGTTCAGTTTAAAGTAAATTATAGTTTAGTTTCGCGTGAAATATAGTTTAGTTTAAAATAAATTATAGTTTAGTTTTGCGTGAAATATAGTTTATTTTAAAATAAATTATAGTTTAGTTTACCGTGAACTACAGTTCAGTTTAAAGTAAATTATAGTTTAGTTTCGCGTGAAATATAGTTTAGTTTAAAATAAATTATAGTTTAGTTTTGCGTGAAATATAGTTTAGTTTAAAATAAATTATAGTTTAGTTTACCGTGTGCTGTAGTTCAGTTTAAAGTAAATTATACTATAGTTTACCGTGAACTATAGTTCAGTTTAAAGTAAATTATAGTTTAGTTTCTCGTGAAATATTGTTTAGTTTAAAATAAATTATAGTTTAGTTTACGGTGTGCTATAGTTCAGTTTAAAGTAAATTATAGTTTAGTTTACCGTGAGCTATAATTGAGTTTAAAATAAATTATAGTTTAGTTTACCGTGAACTATAGTTCAGTTTAAAGTAAATTATAGTTTAGTTTCGCGTGAAATATAGTTTAGTTTAAAATAAATTATAGTTTAATTTACCGTGAACTATAGTTCAGTTTAAAGTAAATTATAGTTTAGTTTACCGTGAATTATAGTTCAGTTTAAAGTAAATTATAGTTTAGTTTCGCGTGAAATATAGTTTAGTTTAAAATAAATTATAGTTTAGTTTTGCGTGAAATATAGTTTATTTTAAAATAAATTATAGTTTAGTTTACCGTGAACTATAGTTCAGTTTAAAGTAAATTATAGTTTAGTTTCGCGTGAAATATAGTTTAGTTTAAAATAAATCATAGTTTAGTTTTGCGTGAAATATAGTTTAGTTTTAAATAAATTATAGTTTAGTTTACCGTGACACAGAATATTTCCCTGAGTAAGTCAACTCTCAATTAATCTCCTGGTAGAAGAGAATTAATTTACCATGAAAAATGTCGCTAAAAATTCTGGCATCTGTTCTCCAGTCATCAGAGAACTTGAGAATATCTTGGTTAAACAAATATTTAGGTTTTCATTTATTTTCTAAACTATACAGATCCTACAACAATATATTACATGGAGAGTGGCGAAAACTAATTTTTTTGCCAAAAAGTATTTTTTATCATTTTAATTTTTGACCAATAAAAATGTTTTTGCAAGAAAAGACTACAAACATATAAATAATTAATTTATAATTTATCAGACGACTTTACAATCTAATTTTACAAATATGAGTTAAGAAACGATTATAACAAGTCCTGTCAATTCCAAAATAAGGTCTGACTTTATTGTGAGTTTAAAATAACCAGAGTTATATAAGTAAAGTTGTCTGATAACTGATCTGGTTAAGACTGTATAATCTCAAAAGGATTCAAAAATATAACTTGGGTCGTAAAATATTAGGATATTTTCAACTAACGTGTTTAAAATACGTCTTTTTTGTTTCCGGATTTTTTTTGCATATGTTTCCTTAACATATTCTTGAATTCCCGGGTTTAAAAACTCAATTCAATTGTGAAATTGAGTAATTTATCAAAGTTCTAAAATATTAAATTACTTTTAGTTCATTTAAAGTTTATCTAAAGCCCCAGGATATTCTGTGTTACTATTGAACCTACCATTGGTGATAATTTTCCTTAATATTGCAAAAGAAATAATTCAGCTACTGGAACATAGTTAAATATATTCGTCATTTTTCAAGAATTTTTCATAAATTCTTTTGGCATCTATATGTCGAGGCAAGCAAAAAGAAATGTGTAATTGTACATATAACACCTTTAGAATATCACATCTGAATATAAAGCTTAAATTTAGAGAAATTATAAATTTGTGGATTGCCATAATTTACGGATTGTCACGATTTATCGACTGTCACGATTTATGGATTGCCAACATTTATGTTTGTCACAATTTATGGACAGCCAAGACTCATGGGGTTTTCTCAATTTATAAATTGTCACAGTTTACTTTGTCTTGTCTAAATTTATGAATTTTCAAAATTTATGAATTTTCAAAATTTATGGATTTACAAAATTTATGGTTTTTTAAAATTTACGCGACTGCCATGTCTAAACGTTTATATAAAAAGTTAAAAGTAGGGGAAACAATTTACATCAGAATTTTTCATTTCTTCGTGAGACCTTTAAAAGTCTGGAGCAGGAAGACGACAATTAGACCAAAGTTTTAATTTCTTATCGTTGAATTAATATAAAACACAGTTATTGTGCAGTGCATGCATACAGACCCAGTTTACCAAATAAGTTCATTTTCAAGCTACTGTTAAAACATGTTGTTTTATGGAAACATCAAATACAGACACAACTGATTAAATGTCGTCTTCCTATTCAACAGTTTAATGGGGTCCAACTGTACAATGATTAACTATGGAACAAGTACATGACTATTGTACATCATACAATTACAACCGTATGCGCACGATGTACATACTAAGGTTAAATTCTACAGATCAGTTAGGCCTTCATGTACGCACATTTTACAATATTATTCTAACACGTGGGGTAGCAAATATTTTAGAAAGGTAAATAGGGTTATTTTGACTCGTATTCAGACTTTCTAACATATTAATTTCTTGTCTTTAATCAATAAATTATGTATTTTATCGCCTTTTGGCCAATATTTCCGACCAAGGTTTCTTGTGAAATAACCACCCGCTCTGAGAAGTTTTCGTAAAAACATTCGCGCATTTTCATCCCAATAGACGATAAAATTATGTACAGCTAATATATCTTTGAGAAAATAGATAAATAAATAGTGGGGAAGGTTGGTTTAATGATGATATTATTTTACTAAAGATCTGGAGACATATCCATCGTTAAAAAATGTTGGTATGTATGTTCCTAGAGAACGATTTTTGGACCCCCCCCCCCCTCCTATCAATTTTCTACATGGATCTTAAATGACATGAATCTTAAATGTAAGACATGTGGCCGCAGCTCTCGGCCCCCTAGCCTGTCCTAGCCGCAGCGCTCGGCCCAGAGAGTGTCTTAACTAACCTAACCCGTGGCCGCAGCGCTCGGCCCCCTAGCCCATCCTAGCCGCAGCGCTCGGCCCAGAAAGTGTCTTAACCTAACCTAACCCTAAATAACAAAAAAATAAATAATAATAAATTTGCTGAAAAATAAATGGTCATGTACAAAATTGATAGGAGGGGGGGGGCGGGGGGGGGTCCAAAAATCGTTCACTAGGACAGACCCAAAATGTTAAAAATCCTGTTTTTAGTTGAATAATTTGACAAAAAAAAGTATGAAAGTATTTTATAAACAAGTGCTTCAACTTCAGGTCTCAGTATTTCATTTTGTGCTTTCATTTGAGTTTATGCATTTAACATTTGGCACAAAAAGTTTTCTGCATTTCTTAAACATTTTAAATTTCACATTTTAATTTTGTCACCAAAAACTGGTTCTTTTGTTATAAATTATAATGATCGTCAATACTGCATTTATTTTCAAATTGACGTTTTTTAATTAAAGTTGATAAATCCTTTCCAAAAATATTTAAAGAAAAATGTGTCTTTACATGTGAGAGGGGAGGGATGGGTTGAATTCGGTAAACACTTGATATTAATCTCAGAATCTTTAGTTCTTTAATACTTCCATTTTAAAGTTCTTCGGTCTTGATGATTCCTAAATCAAAATAATCATTATTACAATTATTAATACTTTTCACTTATTTTTATTGTTCTTATTATTGATATTATTAGTATTTTTATTATTAATACTAGTATTATTATCATGATTATTATCATTATTATTATTTTTTTAATTATTATTATTATTATAATTTTTATTCTATTTGAAATGCCATGATATTTCTATGAAAAATTAAACCTGTATAATCCCTCCATCACTTTCACTGTCCGAGCTTCTATATGAGATTCTGTCCACATCATGTCTTGTCTCCTAAACAATACTTTTATACAAGAACTAGCTTAGAAACCCAGCTTTGTCTGGAAACTAAGCTTTCCTTTTAAAAGTCAGCCTACTCAACTTAGAACTTATAAACCATGCTAAGAAGATGTTCGTGCATTCTGCAAATTTGAAGCAAATCGGTCAAAGGGTTTCTTAGTTTTGATCCGACATCCAAACAAACAGAGATAACTTCTTTATTTATATTTATATTTTGGAAGATATAAAATATACATGATATTGATTAAAATAAGTATGAATTCTTTTAGTTTTTCCTTTACATGGTTCCCTCTCAAAGGAATTGAGTATTCACAACAATCTTAAAAATTTTAATCCTTTTATCTTTGCAATCCAATGTCGGAGACCTTTGATATTTCAAACTGTGAATTCTGTTAGATCAAATAATCTAGGTTTGAAACATCAATGCTTTGCACCATCATATGTATATGAAAGAAATTCATAACAGTTTCTAACTCTAATTATAATTTCAGGCTCAAAGAAAAGAGTTGGAGAAAAGGAAAAATCAACAAATGGAATCAGGATTATTTAACCAAAACTTTTTGAATTATTAGTAAGGTGAAATAAAGTTTATCAGATATCTGGGATTAAGGGAGAATCTTTGAGATATTTAACAAGGGGTTTAAGTCTTTCAACAGTGAAATAAAGTAGGATTATCCAGGAGATTTTAGTCTGAGACAGTAGTATTATTATTTTCTTAGTTGCGTGGCGCTTTCATTTAATTCCATCTAATAAAAGTTTATGGCGAGCATTCTAGTGGAATTCAGAAGACATTGAGAAGATATAATCACATTATTAGGAAAAAGGTTACTTTTTTTTTGGTACATTTTTGAGAAGAAAGTACAGCTGGTACACATATTGCATAGATATAGGGATTATACAAACGAATACTTATAATATCTATTATTTACCTCGAAACCGTCCATCATAGGTCTGGTTGATGCATTAGTATCAACTCTATGGAATGCCCCTGGACTATATTTAGATCCTGAGTTTCCTCTGCACCCCTGGATCCACCAGATTATCACTCCGCCGGCAATCGGAATTAGAGACGCTACGGCTAGGATGGCAGCTATAACTAAAGCCCAGGGCGGATACTCCTTCTCTTCATTCATCGCCTTAATTTATAGATATTACAGTGGGACTCATAAAACTGTGGAAAAGAAAGACGACATTTTTGTTATTTTATGCATAATTGAAATTGTGAAATGGGTTACTTAGCTATAAAATGTGATAATTCAAGTCTAAATGTCGTCTTCCTATATCACATTGTATGGGTCCCGTTGTATAATTAAAAAATCAAAAACAATACCATTTATGGTTCATTTTGTGCCAATGAAATTATTGGTGGCAAATTGGTTCAGACGTTTTGACATTTAATCGAAAAAAAGACAATTACATGTATAGATTGATTGACTTAAAGAATTTCAATTTAAAGCTCCGAAAAAACCCTTTGGACAGAGGTATTCAGGAATTTTAGATATTCCATTTAAATATCAGTGTAATTAAATTCACTATTCTATTTTTTAATAGTTTTCCAATTTAAAGGGAATGTAAAGGAAAAATGAAAGTGGGTATAGGATGAAACCTGAGAATCTCAGGCGTTGAATGATACACATAAGACTTCTATCCGATGTTCCTTTCTCAAGAAATTGATATAAAATTTATACGAAAATTCATATATAAGCAATTTTGTATAAAAGTTGTAGTATTAAACAGATCATATTCAACAAATACGAAACCAATCTGAAAAACGACGATATCCCGCAGAAGCCTGAGAGTGAGAATCTCAGGTTTTCTCCTATTATAATTTTGAAATTTGGATTTTGCATTTTGAATAGATATAATCGATAATATCATTACATTTAATCCGTATAGTCCGTATTACGTCACAATAACTTCAGCCAATGACAGTGCAGCATCGTTGTCACGTGGTACAGACGGAAAACACGTGACCAGTATACTGCACTGCCATTGGCTGAAGTACTGGTGACGTAATACGTTCTAAATGGATTAAATGTAATAATATTATTAATTATATCTATTCAAAATGCAAAATAAAAATTAAATAATTATAACAGGAGCAAACCTGAGATTCTTAGGTTTCATTCTATACCCCCTTTCATTTTTCCTTTACAGTCCCTTTAAGAAAGGATTTCAATTACATCTCTAGTATTTTTTTTATTATATACTGCATTCTTTATTAAATAAATCCCTAATAAGCGTGAAAAAGTAAGACTGATTAGTGGTAAAATAAGACAGAATTGGGGGGAAAAACAAACGTTAGAGGTCAGTAAACTCTACTACACGCTTGACTTAACTGTAAAAAGAAGATTTGAGAATTTTAAGAAATCTGAGATATGCATCAAAATTAAGTCTTTTAAACACACATTTGTTCGATTGAAGTTTTCCAGAAGGCAAATTTATGTAAGCAACAAATTATGTAAGAAAAATCCAAATCTTGAAAGTTAATTTCTAAAAATTGAACATTTTTATCTAATCAGGCGATTTAACAACTTATAATAAAGTCAGATAAAGGTATCTTGAACAGGGGCGGACACAGGGGGGTGGCGGGGGGACATTCACCACCCCCTGACAGATTCAGGGAGGGGCGTAGCCCCCCCCTGAGATTTCGAGGCAAAAAATGTTCCCAATTTGATAAATCGTATGTGTTTTTTGTCCGCCCCTGAATTCTTGAAATATATAAAATTATATCTTATTCAACAAATGTTTAAATTTAACTACTTACTTTAAAAAAAAGACTGTGTTATTTTTATAGTGAGATTCCTATAACTGTGAAATAGGAAGAAGGCATTTAAGCAATCTTATGTTTATTCGATATTGTTATAAAACAATATTTAAAACGGTAGCTTGAGAACCCATTTACTAAAGGAAAATGGGTCTCTGTGTACATTGCACAGTTTCATGTTCCTTGAATTACTTAAGGGCCCCACTGTACAGGAAAAGAAAAAAAGAACTGAATTGCCAACCTTCTCCTTGTTCCAGGCGGTGTATGTTGGATGCTTGGTGAACATGCTGTAGGCCGAGGAGAGGATGATGGAGAGCATGAGCAGGGGAGATATCAACCTCCAGAGTACCTGCCAGAATATTCCAGGACGATATCCTACAACACAAAGGAACTGATTTACTAGTTTCCATCTTTTATTTTCTATTAACCTTCTTGCACGGAAAACTTAACTTTAACGGTCCTGGTTAAAGTTTACGGAGTCTTAACTGCAGAACCCATTTTAACCCATTTAATATTGAATATTCGGTTTTTTTTACTTTTTGCTGGGCTATGTATTGTGTAAACATATTTAAGTTTATAAGGTCTATACCACCATTTTTGACAGATTTTGAATCAAAATATGACTGAAAATATTCTGATACGGACAGCACACGTAAAACCATAGATTAATTAACAATATCAGATAGGACCCTAGATGTCGTCTTTTCAAGATTTAGGGGTTTTATGTTCACAATAACCCTGAGGCGCATGCTCTCTCAGTCTCTCTTTCTTGGCAATCAACGCAGCATGTGCGTAACTCCTTTAGACTTCTGGCTCAGGGTTATTGTGAACGAAAAACCTCTAAATCTTGAAAAGACGACATATAATGTACTATCTGTTATTGTTAATTAATCTATGGTTTTACGTGTGCTGATGATGAACATTTTTGAAATTTAAAAGTTTTGATTTTTGATACAGCAGAATTCTTAGTTTGAAATATCAAAGGTCTACGATATCAGGTTGCAACGATAGAAGGATTAGGAAGGATTAGGAAATGAGACGATTAACAAGTAATTATTTGTTATCAGGATTAAAAATTCGTATTTTGTTTCGATACAAGACAGCTGGTTCATAAAATGTCCTAGTGCCGTTAAAACTTTCTACCATCATCACACCTCCAGTTTAATTGAAAAATTTATATAAGAGTTTGTTTATACCCCCCAAAAAAGTGGTTTAATCCAAATAAATCAAGTACAATAGGTGGCAACAGAGAAATGGACCAATTATACACGACGTCACAAGTGTCAAATATAAAAAGGGAAACGAACTTTTCTCCCATTAGTTGACATGTTTTCCAAAATTAAATAAAAAGTGTAAAAACAGAAAATAAAGAACACATAAAATTGCACTTATTTTACTGTAAAATAAGCTTTTTATTTTAAAACTATCACTATCATTAATAATGTTGTCGGACACAAAAACTGAATTGACACTTGTGACGTCAGAATACAGCTGTACTGAGAGTGTACAAATTCTACGTTGCCATCAATTGTACTAGAATCTATTTGGTTTAACCAACATGAAACAGTTTCCTAAGAAAAAGAATTATATATTCAGACTAATCTCCAAAATAATGAATAAAAAGTAAAACTTTATCCTCTTACCAGTCATATCTTCAATGTCATCCGTGAACCTCCTGTGTCCGTACACATACATCACGCAGATGATCTCGATAAAGGCGATGAGCGTGAGCCCCGTAGCTCCGAACTCATCGAAAAGAGTTAACCAGTATTCTCCTGCTCCTGTCGTAAACACGGTTCCGATACAGAAACTAGAACAAAGTTCAATGTAAATTCTGAAAGTACAGGGTTGCCCACAACGAATGAGACTGACCGGAAAATAAAACGATCCCAAGGTTATATTTATATAGTAATCTAATGGCTTATATAAAGATTTAACAAACAAACAAACAAGTTTCAAGTTGCATGAATCACAAATAAAAGGAAACAGACCGTAAAAAATCCGCACAGTCGTCTCTGAAGTCTCATCCTTTAAGGGTAACTCTGTATATCAAATGAAAAGGGAATAGAGTAAAATGATAATAATAATCGAATAATGTTCAATGTACTAAAAATTATTTAGGTTTATTTGCTGTGTAAATTGTAACCCTGAAAATAAAATTATATATTTGTCTAAACTGAGTACGTTTCTTCTAAACACTACAATGGTCGACCAGTTGACGTCTCCGACTGTGTGCGTTCTAATTATAACTATATATCAGATAAGTATGAGACATATATCGGCCAAACTATCGTCCCACAAAGTACTCTGCAAGAAAGCTGGTTCGAATACCTTTTTTTGTATGTATACCTGAAGAGTGCCACTGCTCCAACAAGAATAGGTTTCTTGACAAATTTAAGCCGAGGATGATCAAACAGAGTAGATGTTACTCCTTCAAGAATACCTTAAAACAAATAAATGTCGTATTTAATTATCATTATAATATTCCTGATTTGTTTCTAACAGTTTTTTGTAATTATCAAGGTCGTCTTAATGTCAGAATTTGAATTGCAATATATTAGCATATTTACAGACAAACGAAAAGACAGATTTAAAATCTTCATTAGGTTCAATTATTCCTTTAATTTGGATGGATTAATTTTTGAATTCTGTCAAACCATTTATAAATCTAAATAAATAAGATAAAATTTTAAAAACAGATTCGATTGTCTTGTGTATTCAAAATGGATGATTTAAATCTAGAACTCCGATACTTTTTCATTAAAAAGAATAATTTCACATATTTTAAAGCTCGTATACACCACAGATGTTTTCACCAAAACTTTAGTTTCAGCAGACTTTGAATGGAAAGACGACCTTGCTAAAGTCCAAGTTGATTGATTGATTGAATACCTATCTGAGAACCAACTCCTAAACTCAGCAGCATCAAAAAGAAGAGAATCGACCATAGCGGCGGCAACGGAATCTAGATGTTTTTTAATCATATATTGATTTCGTAAACAAATGTTAAATGCTTTATTTTAGGATTTTTATTTAAAAACTCAATTTCTTTCCCATCTTGTCAAAACTTGGAATTTCATTTCAATTTTAGAGGGAGTAGGCCCCCATAGCAAGAATTGATGAAGAGGGGGGGGGGGGTAATATCTCCTTGTTTACCTGAGTAAAAACCTCCGCCATTACAATAAACGCCAATCCGGTTCCGCCAGCAGCCGAGTCCAATTCCTTCTTCAGTGAGCAGTGGCGGAGCAAGCTGAACCTGGGATCAACAGAGTTGTTGAGGTACAAGGAGGTGCTCAGGGTGCTGTTCAAGACCAGGCTGGAGTTGTGCGAGGGGTTTAATGAAGAATGCATAATTAGTATAGCGGCGTCATATTCCTCCTAAAAAAAACAAAATGGCGGGTTTAAATTCAAAATGTCGCTTAATTTCCCCGAAAATGTTGGCTGAGGATTGAGGATGCAAGGAAATGTGTTTCTAATTTGTTGATGCGCTGGGCCATAAAAAATAGAATAAAAATAAGATTAAATACGTAAAGGAACTCCTTGCTACTGTTTTAAATTTAAAAGTCAACCTTTTTGTTTTCTTAAAAACTACCTCTGTCATATTTTTTTAAATACCTCACGTGTATTATGTAATACTAGTGTCATCTAAGTTTTTATTATAATTGTATCCTCTCTGTAATACTTTGTCCTCTGTATTATTAGTTGCGTCCTGTGTGCTCTACTACATATGTCCTCTACTACCAATGTCTCCTCTACTACCTGTGTGACATATACTACATATGTCCTCTTCTATAACCTGGTGGCATCTACTACATATTTCCTCTACTACCTATGTTCTCTACTACCTGTGTCCTCTATGTCCTTTGTTACATATGTCCTCTTCTACCTGTGTTTTCTAGTAACTTTGTCCTCTTATGCATGTGTCCTACACTACATATGTTCTCTGCTACCTATTTCCTCTACTATCTATTTTCTCCATGTTTTTTCTACTACCCCTGTCCTCTTTATACCTGTGTCCACTACTACCTTTGTCCTCTGTATACCTGTGTCCACTACAACCTTTGTCCTCTGTATACCTGTGGTATGTCCTCTATATTTCTGCCGATGAATTCCGGAAATGTAGATGAAAGAATGCTGATGTCACTGAAATATAATATTCTGGATTATTTATATTTTCCTCATGTTTCAGTTAATCTGCTGTTCTTTTGATTGTTTTTGTGTTGCAATAATATATTTAATAGATAAATGAAATAAAAACATCTTTTTATTTTTACGACCTTCTTTATAATCTTTATTCTAGATACATGGGAGACCCAAATATTTTGTATTTATTCGCAGCATGCTCATCGTTGAATTTTTCAATTAAAAAGACTAGAGACGTAAATTTAGATGATGCTTTATTTCTAAAAAAGAATTGCATGTCTGATTCACATTGATACCTTTAAAATCCATGTTTTTCGATCTAAAAATTGATTATTTTTACTTGCACTTTTCTGTAAAAGTGACTAAAGGATTTTTGCAGCAGAGAACAGAAAGGGGAAATTATGAGAAATTAAGTGCTAAAGAGTACCGTTGGCGTTGTGATTTGTAAATCTGGCGTGAAGTGCTTAGAATTGAGGGTCACTTGAAATTACGTTGACAGTCCCTTAAAATGTTTATCAAACACAAATTACACATTTAGGACAATAATAATGGTTGCTGCTTTACGACAAGGAATATAAATAAAACTACCATAGCATAATGCTGGCACTGGGTCTGTTTACATTCCTACCAAAAACTGCAGTACGCAAATTATTTTTATGTTAGTTCCTTCGTTCCTGTTATATTCCTTGCTTTACGGGATAAAAAATAACTGATCTTTAATACAGATATCTGTGCCTAACTTATAGTACAAATTCAAGATTTTTGATGATTTTTAATCGCATTTTTTTCGGGCATTGCATGGTTTAAGAACTTACTGTTCCATGCAGTGATGAAGCATGGTGACTGCCTTGAACCCCAGGATGGAGAATATAACTGCGCATGCGTAGATTGCAGTACAGATGTTTGTCAAGGAGATCATTAGCACATCACGAACACAGTTCTTCTTAGGATTGTTGTACGATCCAAAGCTAAATATGGAGAAAACTTTTTTAAAAATCAAAAATAATTGGTGATTTTTTTCAATTTATGATTTTATTACTGCAGCATTAAGGGTATTTGACCTTCTAAACATCCAAATTCCACACCAAATGGAAATACTTTGTCCAAAAAGAATAAATTCCCTTCAATTGCAGTCAATGAAAGAAAAAATGTGTGGTTACACAATAAAACAACGAAAATTCAACCAATTTAGAAGGAAACTTAAAATCTATCACAAGGACAGCCATTAAAAAATACGAATACCTAATAATGGAGCCAAAAATAAACAAATTAAAACATGATAAAAGATATCTAATAATGGATCCAAAAGCTAATGCAAATAAATCAAATGAATAAAAATACCTTACAAAAGTAAACCATAATAAAGAAAGTGAACAAATAAATAAAATGAAAAGTAATGCCTAATAGTGGATCTGAAAGTAAACCAAATGAAAGATTTTTTAAAATACATAGTAAAGGATCCGAAAGTAAACAATAGAATAAACGAATGAAAATACCTAATAATGAATCCGAAAGCTAACCCAAATGAAAGAAAATACCTAATAATGGATCAAAAAGCTAACCTTAAATGAATGAAAATACCTAAAAATGGATCCGAAAGCTAACCCAAATGAAAGAAAATACCTAATAATGGATCCGAAAGCTAATCCAAATGAATGAAAATACCTAATAATGGATCCGAAAGCTAATCCAAATGAATGAAAATACCTAATAATGGATCCGTAAGCTAAACCAAATGAATGAAAAGACCTAAAAATGGATCCGAAAGCTAACCCAAATGAAAGAAAATACCTAAAAATGGATCCTAAAGCTAACCCAAATGAAAGAAAATACCTAATAATGGATCTGAAAGCTTACCCAAATGAAAGAAAATACCTAAAAATGGATCCGAAAGCTAACCCAAATGAAAGAAAATACCTAAAAATGGATCCGAAAGCTAACCCAAATGAAAGAAAATACCTAATAATGGATACGATAGCTAAACCAAATGAATGAAAATACCTAATAATGGATCTGAAATCTAACCTAAATGAATGAAAATACCTAAAAATGGATCCGAAAGCTAAACCGAATGAATGAAAATACCTAATAATGGATCCGAAAGCTAACCCAAATGAATGAAAATACCTAAAAATGGATTCGAAAGCTAACCCAAATGAATAAAAATACCTAAAAATGGATCCGAAAGCTTACCCAAATGAATGAAAATACCTAATAATGGATCCGAAAGCTAACCCAAATGAATGAAAATACCTAACAATGGATCCGAAAGCTAACCCAAATGAATGAAAATACCTAATAATGGATCTAAAAGCTAACCTAAATGAAAGAAAATACCTAAAAATGGATCCGAAAGCTAAGACAAAAGAATGAAAATACCTAATAATGGATCCAAAAGCTAAAACAAAAGAATGAAAATACCTAATAATGGATCCAAAAGCTAAAACAAAAGAATGAAAATACCTAATAATGGATCAGCCAAAAGCTAAAACAAAAGAATGAAAATACCTAATAATGGATCAGAAAGCTAAAACAAAAGAATGAAAATACCTAATAATGGATCCAAAAGCTAACCCAAAAGAATGAAAATACCTAATAATGGATCCGAAAGCTAAAACAGAAGAAGTAAAATACCTAATAATGGATCCAAAAGCTAAACCAAATGAATAAAAAACTTGATTAGCTGCATCCAACCAAACAGTAGGTTCTAGCAACTTTTCCAGCTGAAACAAAAATGAAACGATTATCAAGAGGGACAAAAATCGTAAAATTCGCAGATATTTGCTAACATAAGAACTTACTTGAATTTATTGTATGAAAAACAATATTAAAAGGCCACGCCCACAGGGTGTGATAAAAAAGGGTGAATATCAATATCTTGCATAAAATAAATCATTATATTTTGGTAATCTCGTTTTTGACAAATTTGTAAGAAATTTTTGATTTTTTTTTTGATAGGCCATCCGCGAAACTATTTTTTTACTCAAAATTAGATTAAGTAGAAAAAACAAAAGTGCGGGAATATATTATTTCTATCACACCTTAAAATCTTGAACAGATGAGATGAATAGTTTCGGAGAAAATGCGCGAAATTAAATTAAGAACATCCGCAATTTTAGTTTGAAATAATAATTAAAAGTAAAGTTCTGCCTGCAATGGCTCCTCAATTTTCAACAGAACAGAGAATATTTATAACTTTGGAATACAACAAGAAAATGGGGACGAGAGGACTTTTTCAAAAATAAAATTGTGGATTTTCTAAATTTAATTTAGCACATTTTCTCCGAAACCACTCATCTGATCTGTTCAAGATTTTAAGGTGTGATAGAAATAATATATTCCAGCACTTTTGTTTTTTTATTCATCTTATTTTGAGCAAAAAATACTTTTGCGGGGTTTTTGTAAAAAGGTCTAAAATTTTATACATTTAGTCAAAAAAAGATGATTTATTTTATGCAAGATCTTGCTATTCCCCCATTTTTTGACTCACCCTGTATAAACTTAAATAATTTTTAAGAAAATAATTGTTTAGAAAAATATTTTTGTCTGTCTGGTTTGTTGGAACGGGTGAAAATGGGTTCCAAAGTTGAGAATTTTTGACATTTAACCTGGACATTTACTGTAGACCTATGTACCTTAGGAGTAAGCATATGTTGAAGACCAATCAGAGCTCCTTGAAGGGTTAGTCCACGGAAGAAGAATATTGTTAGAACTACATAGGGAAACATGGCAGTGAAGTATACAACCTTACCAGAGGATGCAATTCCCTGAAATAAAATAGAATTTTTACAAATTATTTCAAAACCCGAGTTTTTCAACATTTTTAAAAATATTTTATCTCTGTGAAAATCCCTCCAAGGTTGTTATCTTTTTTAGAAACGTTTATACGAATTATGTAATTTATTACGATTATTTCTGATCTTGTTTTCACTAATTAGTAACTGTTATTTCTAATCTTGTTTTCACTAATTAGTAACTGTTATTTCTGATCTTTTTTTCACTAATTAGTATTTGTTATTTCTGATCTTGTTTTCACTAATTAGTAACTGTTATTTCTGATCTTGTTTTCACTAATTAGTATCTGTTATTTCTGATCTTGTTTTCACTAATTAGTATCTTTTATTTCTGATCTTGTTTTCACTAATTAGTATCTGTTATTTCTGATCTTGTTTTCACTAATTTGTAACTGCTATTTCTGATCATGTTTTCACTAATTTGTAACTGTTATTACTGATCTTGTTTTCACTAATTTGTAACTGTTATTTCTGATGTTGTTTTCACTAATTTGTAACTGTTATTTCTTCTCTGTTCTGTAATTTGTAATATTTATTTCTGGTCTGTTTCTGTAATTTGTATCTGTTATTTCTGATCTAAACTGTTATTTCTGATCTGTTCTGTAATTTGCATCTGTTATTTCTGATCTGTTTCTGTGATGTGTAACTGTTATGTTTGATCTTTTTCTGTAATTTGTAACTGTTCTCTCTGATCTTTTTCTGTAATTTGTAACTGTTCTCTCTGATCTTTTTCTGTAATTTGTAACTGTTATCTCTGATCTGTTACATATAAATTTTTACTACAGAATCCAAGCGACATCTCTAATTTTAAGAAAGATCAAAAATAATAATTATTCCACTATATTTATTGGTTACTACTATAGCCTTTATTTACCTTCATTAGGATGAGATAGACCATAATCCAGGATAGAGTTAAATACATCAAGATCTTCCAGTTTATTCCGTCAAAATTCTCTAAACATTTTCATGTTTGACAGTTCTTTATATCTTTACATATAAAGTTGTAATCTCTGTGTCTGTCTGTCTGTTTTTTGTCCAATCATAACTCGGGAACCCCTTGACCGATTTGTCTGAAATTTTGATTGGGGAACTTGGGAGACCCACGGTAATGTTCTTAGCTTGGTTTTTAGATTCTAACTAGCAAAAATTTAGTTTCGCGGTAAAATCGTTCAAGGGCGTGTAAACGGTGGGAGTAACTTTTAGTAACCTTGGCAGCGCTGGGTTCTCAAGCTAGTAAATATATAAAGTTGTAATCTTTGTTTGTCTGTTTTTATGTCCGATCATAACTCAGAAACTCTTTGACTGATTCGCCTCAAATTTTGGTTGGGGAACTCGGGAGAACCTCGGGAATGTTCTTAGCTTGGTTTTTTTTGGATTGGATTGACTTTTATATTAAAATATTTAGGCCAAGCTGGGTTCCCTACCTAATCTATATATAAATTTAGCTTGTCTTTTTGTTTGTTTGTATCCAATAAACGTCAAAACGGCTGAACCGATCAGGCCCAAATTTTGTGTGGAACTCACGTGGCCCCAGGGAAGGTTTATGAATGATCAAAATTTCAAATATTTGTCTCCATCAAAACTCAATTTTCATTAAATTTTCAAAATTTTGAAAATCCACGAAATTTTATGTTTAAATCCGCGAACTTTTTTTGTTTTGCTTTACGATGTACACAAAGAGAACATGTTCACAATTAAAATTTAAGATGGGCGCCAAGCGCCCTAAAAGGCTAGTTTTAGATAAAATACACAACATCAATTGACTTCCATGTATGTTGGGTTTATCATGGGGTTATTTTAGATTTTATCTTAAGCTTTTTTGGGTTTATATATTCTGTATTATATGAATTTTAACTTCTCTAAACTTATAATTTGTTTGAGTAATCTAGCATAATATTAAATTATTGGTATCAAATATCCTAACAAAAACTTGCTCCGTTGCAAAATCTTTAAATTTTTGAAACGTAATCAATATTCTGAGTCGTGATCTTTTTATTTCAAAAATATTCTTGATTTTTTTAATTGGGAGAAACTAAAAAGTGTAATAAACCAAGATTGCTAGATTAGAACCAGAGTGTAGATATGCGATGTTTTCTAAAACGAGTTCTATATATAGTACACAACTGAACACTTTCTTTGGATACAAAATACAAACCCTTCAAAAATAAACTAAATACATAAATTTTATGTGTCATGTTAAAAGTTAGAATATTTCTTTAAAAATTGCAAAACTTAACTCCCATGAATGGGTACTATATGTAACAAGTGGATGTTAGATGGCAGTCAAAAACTTTTTGTAAGAGTATAGCATATCGTGCCGGTACTACTATAAGCCTACTTAGTCCAGCGCGTGAAAGCTGATTTTTGAACTCAGATACGGGTTTTATCCTACATGTTGAAACTAATCTACAAGAAACACTATAAGTTTGAACATACCTATTGAATCTGAGGAGGCTAGGGTTGTCCGAAACCAGAAATATTGAGTTTCACTTGATTCCATACATTCAGTTATATTCTTTCCTGTTAATTTGTTCAATCTATTTAAACTTATTATATATAGTAATTTAAATAAAAAAACTGAACACAACATTTTCTAATCTTTTAACTCTGTTTATCTTTGATATTTCAAGACCTTTGACGTTTAAAACTATGAATTCTGTTAGAGATTAAATATGTAGTCTAAGCTAAAAAATATAAAAGGTTACACTATCGGGTTGTTTTAAAGCATAACTCCTATATTATTGAAAACTATTGAGAAGAGTAAATCTGTGACCAAATAAATAAGGTGAGTTCTGGTAAATTTCTCAGATCCCTATCTGATGTCGTAGACATTTGATATTTCTAACTAAGTATTCTGTTTGATTACGTAGTCTGAGTTTTAAATATTAAAGGTTTACACTACCACGTTGCAAAGATATAGGGATTAAAAGATTTTGAGTTTATGAAAAAAAAACAAAGCATTTCTCATACGTGTGCACGTGTGTATATAATTAAAACTAGAGGAGCTACAAGGTAAAAAAGCTTTTCTCATACTTGTGCACGTATATAATCAAAACTAAAGGAGCTACAAGGTAACAAAGCTTTTCTCATACTTGTGCACGTGCGTATATATCAAAACTAGAGGAGCTACAAGGTAACAAAGCTTTTCTCATACTTGTGCACGTGCGTATATAATCAAAACTAGAGGAGCTACAAGGTAACAAAGCTTTTCTCATACTTGTGCACGTGCGTATATAATCAAAACTAGAGGAGCTACAAGGTAACAAAGCTTNTTCTCATACTTGTGCACGTATATAATCAAAACTAGAGGAGCTACAAGGTAACAAAGATGTTCCAGTAATGTTCCATAAATTTAACCCTCGATCCGTAATTTTTGTTTTTCATGGTTTCTCAACACATTCTTCCGTCACAACATCTATCCCATTCTCGCAGATTTCAAAATATGAAAAAATTCTAAGACATTTGATAAAAAGATTGAATATTTTCCTGTAATATAATCTTGAGGGCATTTAGTCCAGGGCAATTCACTCTGAAAAAGAAGTTATTAAAGTTAGATAAAAAATAAGAATAAAATATAAATAATAAATCTAATTTTCATTAATTGTATAAATAGTATTAATGTGTATGTACAAAGCAAAATGAAGTCCTAAAAAAATACAACGTGAATCCCTTTTCTTACTTTTTTCATTGATTCCATATAAGGAAATAACCAACCATAATAACATGGATGAAAAGAAAATTTTTTTCTTTATTGAATTATTCGTGACTCCCCCCCGCTAAACAAATTTAAGGAACTGACCGTAAAGGAAGAGAAGAGGTAGTTAAGACACCAGGCAATGATGACATTATAATAGCATCCAACTATAACAGCCACTACACTGGATCCATATCCAACCCCTGACAGTGCTGGATGAATCTAAATTAAGGAAAAATACACTTTAGGAATTTTCCATTTGTGCTTCAGTGTACTGAGTATGTCCCATGTACTAAATATGTCCTGTGTATTGAGAATGTCTGATGTACTGAGTATGTCTGATGTACTGAGAGTGTCTCATGTACTGAGTATGTCTCATGTACTGTATGTCTCATGTACTGAGTATAACCCATGTACTGATTATGTTTTATGCACTAATTATGTCCCATGTACTGATTATGTCCCATATACTAATTATGTCCCATGTACTGATTATGTCCCATGGACTTACTATGTACCATGTACTTATTTGTACTTATTATGTACAATGTGCTTTTTATGTCCCACGAACTGATTATGTCTCATGTACTTATTACGTACCATGTACTTATTATGTCCCATGTACTGATCATGTCCCATGTTCTAATTATGTCCCATGTACTAATTATGTACCATATACTTATTATGTACCATGTACTTATTATGTGACATGCACTGATTATGTACCATGTACTGATTATGTAGCATGTACTGATTATATAACATGTACTGATTATGTACCATGTACTAGATATTTGAAGATTATAGTCCAAACAAATGCACATCTGTTGAGTTTGACTTAACTTTTCACATTCCATCGCCTTGAGGTAATAAGCAAGTGAAAGGAGGAAAATAATGTATTGAATCCTCACAAATCAAAATTCCAAAAAAAAGTTGGTAACTAAAAAACAATTTGAAATGACTTTGAGAATTCTTAAATAATACTTCGAACATTAAATTTAATCTTTAAGTTGAATTACACAGGTTTAATCAAGGTAATAATGCAAGGAAAGTTATTTCATAGGCGTGCGCATCTTGTGAACTGTCTCTGGGCGGTAATGTAAACACAAGACGGATGTCGAAGCCTGACACGGGATCCGTCTTTTACATGAAAAATCAAAGACATATTCTAGTCATAGGAAACTATTATGTGAATTATCAAAATTATCAAAATTTAATGCCTTTAACGTCCTCGGATACTAAACAAACACTGTTGCATCTCTTCTTGTTTACAAATTCCGCCCAGAGAGAACTGGTTTCAATATGTACGCAGAGTATACGCAACTGCAATTAACTTTCCTTGCATTATAACCTTGTGTTTAGCATAATGTTGTGTTGTATAATTTTTAAACATCATTCTGTTATTTTACCTTACGATGCAGATTTTTTTTGAAAGAAAATTTTTGAAAATGGACAAAATAAATTTCCCACTAAAAACTAGATTTCCAGCATACGGTTTTAATCTACAACTTCAAATTACGACATTTCAAATTAGTCATGGCAAGTAAACAGATAACTACAACTTTTAAATCAAATTAAAAAAGATTTAAAAATACGTAAATAGAAAATTAGAATTGAAAACTTTCGTTTCAATTTTTATTTATTTTGAATTTAACTTCCCAGTGTATTTCTTTAAGTTCATTAAGATTTGGCTTGAAACCAAGATTGTTCTCAGGCATTGCTCTGATTCTGAATCTTATGCACATGAATAAATAGATAGAATGTATAATGTATAATTTGAAATATTATTTGTAAATTTTAGATTAGAAATTCACTTGAAGGCGTTTTATAACACAAAATCACACAGGGTAATATTAATTTAGTTTTGATTTGGTTTCCTATCTTTCTTTTTAGATCATACCCTTAGGTTAATAATTTTCAGCGAAAAAAATATAAAGTGTTCTTGTGTTTTGTGATTTTGATTCGCTGTCGTTACTCTTTGAAAAGAAATCCCCATGAATTATGCTCGAATACACGAAATTTACCATACACAACTATAACTAAAAGTTTATAATGTTTGTTTTTAAATAAATAAATTCCTATAAAATGTTAAAAAAACATAATTTGCAATCCTGTCATATTCCCGTCAGAGACTTTTACGGAATTAAGTTCATTAGTCTTTCTCCAGTGTTAACATATTTTATATTTTTTTGATAGATAAATTATTTAAAATCGGATTCCTGACTGAATAATATCATATGATTTACATGGAAAATCCCCAAATCTTTGGAGGGATATTTTTTTCTCGTTTAAACTAAAACGTTCTTTTACCAACATTATTTAAAATTCCTTCAGTAGTTTTCCTTGTATAGAGTTTTTTTTTTAACCCAATCAGTAAATACCGGAAAAAGCAAATAGATTATCAAGGACAACAGAGAAATGGACCAATTATACATGACGTCAAAAGTGTCAAATATAACAAGGAAAATGAAATTTTTCACATTAGTTGACATGCTATCCAAGATTAATTAAAAAAGGTGTAAAAACAGAAAATAAAGAACACATAAAACTGCACTTATTTTACTATAAGGTAAGCACTTTATTCTAAAATTGTCACTATCATTAATACTTTTGTCGGACACAAAAACTGAATTGAAACTTGTGACGTCAGAATACAGCTGTACTCAGAGTGTACAAATTCTGCGTTGCCATGTATTGTACTAGAATCTATTTGTTTAAAAGTATCTCCTGACCCTATAGTCAGGCTCCAATTTAAAATATTTTCCAGATCTCATGAAATTAAACTAATCATAGTTCAGCTCATGAAATGTTTAAAAGCTTCTTAGTTTTAGAGTAATAGCTGCTTTTTTACTGCAAAATATACTCTGTTCACATACATACTACATGATAACATTTTTATCCGCTGTACTTTTCTGTATAACCTACTCTCTGATCATGTAATAGCTGCTTTTTTACTGCAAAATATACTCTGTTCACATACATACTACTTGATAACATTTTTATCCGCTGTACTTTTCTGTATAACCTACTCTCTGATCATGTAATAGCTGCTTTTTTACTGCAAAATATACTCTGTTCACATACATACTACTTAATAACATTCTTATCCGCTGTACTTTTCTGTATAACCTACTCTGTGATCATGTAAAAGTTCATGAGATACTTTTACACTTTAAAGCTGTTCCTGCACTTCATAAGCAACTCCTATACTTTAAAAGATGCTGCTACACTTCACTGCACTTAATAAGCTGTTCCTACACTTCATAAGTACCTTTTTTTCTTCCACTAAAAAAGCTATTTATCTACTTAAGCTGTTTCTAAACTTTTAAAAAGCCGCTTATTTGCTGTCTACGGTGTTTACCTTAGGCCAAGCAGCTGCTGATCCAACCCTGAGCTTCTGTCCTAGTCCTAGCTCTAGAAGGAGTAAAGGCATCCCTACCAGTACTATCATTATCATGAATGGAATCACAAAGGCTCCTGAAAAATTTAAAAATTAAAGTTTTAGAAAAGCTAAGAACTCTAGGCATAAAGGCTAGAAATATTATGGGTCTGCAGTAGGCACTGAGGCAGTGTACGCTAAATTAAATGTAAACTTTACATATCTCTACTCTACAGACAAATATCTCTCTCTTACTCTAAAGTTTACAATATTGTTATATAAGTAGAACATGCATCTTTGTTCTATTTAGTGTAGACATATATTTACAAGAATCCAATAACAAACATTTTTCTAATTCTGGATTCTTCTAGAATTCCAATAACCTGCCCTGGTAAAAAAAGACCGGTTCGCATTGATTGGCAGATTTTCTATAGTTTGTCAATTTTCTTGACCGAGCAAATAAATGATTTTGCGAAATTGAAAAAAATGTTAAAGCCTTTTAAAAATATGTACTTCCAAGAGAGCTAGAAAAATGGTATTATCTCATGCACGTATTTGTAGTTGTTTATAAAAAGGTTGTTTTTCAAAGAAATGGAAAAACAAGATTAGAAGGAACATTTTTTAATCCGTCTGTTTTTGAAAAAGACGTAGAATAGAAAAGTAAATATGTTTCATTTTTAATTTCTTTGACAAAAAAAAGATATTCATAGGATTTATATAATTCAGAACAAAAATAATTTTTGTCAAAACATTCACCAATTATTTTTTACTATTATAACAACTGCAATCTTAATTTACAGGATTCAAGAATGGTTTTACAATTAAAAGGTGTATTTAAGGGGGAAAATACTAAAGCAAGTACAAAAATATACATCGCGCGGGGAGGGGGGGGGGGGGATGGCATGTTAAAACCATGGAAATAAAAATGTCTGAAATACAAATTTTAAAAAATTCAGTATTTACTGATGCCGTAATTTTTACTCACAAACATAGACTTGCAGCAACGAGCTCATCCGTAGCGCTTCCGTAACCATATATCTTCCGGCAATTTGTCTCAAAAAGAGAGAAAATCAATTTTTACCAGAAATAACACAGTTCCGCGTGCAATTTAGCATAAAATTATCTAAATCTATCTATCTATCTATCTGATTCTAGATAATTTAAAACCGAATTACACCCAAAACTGCATTACTTTTGGTGAAGATTTAATTTCTCCTTACTTTCAAAAACATTTTTAGAAAATATTGAAATCAGCATACATGTACAAAATAGTACATTTTAGGAGGAAATCGCATTAAATAACATTTTAAAAAAAACTATTGCCCAAGTGAGCGAGAACGTTTACTTATATTATCAAAAAGAATATGATTAATATGTTGTTTAGCTTACAATAGATGCCATGAATTTTTCTAAAATAACCATTCAAAAGCAAAGACGTTTTGCCGGAAAATATATGGGTGCGGCTAAGGAAGCGCTGTGGGTAAACGCGTTGCCACATACATATAGCCTCCATCCCGTAAATTACGGGATGGAGGCTATTCGGGTGCGGCCTTCCTTCCCCCCCCCTTACTGACGTCATACATAACTTTCAGTCATTGGTGTCACACTGTCTAAAATGTCTACACATTTGAAATTAGCTTTTTAAATACTGTTTTACCTTTACCTGAACTTTGCTTGGTAAACGTGTATAACGTTACACTGGGTTATCCACAAAGAATGAGACTCTAAAGATGACCCAAAACTCTTAAAATGTTGACGATTTCAAGCTTGCATTTTGGTTGCTTAACTCAATAAAACGTTTTGATGGTTTACCTAATGATTAAGCACAGAAACAAGCCAGTTTTGGCCTACAAAGAACCCTGAATGCATGGAAATGGACTAAACAAGTTCCGTACAATCGTCTCTGAAGTCTTATCCTTTGTGGGTAACCCTGTGCATTGTAACATGAATCAGGTTTATAATCTTATCGTTTTGACCGAACAACTCCTAATTTACCAACGTTATATTAGAAATTATGTAATATGAGTCTACTATGGAAAGTTCCTTCGTTTTATGTATGTGACTAATTTACTAGTTCACATTCCAGAATTCATAAGATGCACATTTTTCTTTACAGTGGCTTAATCTTGAAAATCCGCAATATTTGACGATTTATGTCTCGCGTCATTTATCGAAAAAATCTGAATGACTATAAATGCTGAATTTTCGTAGATAATGTTTGCAAATTATGAAGAAAATTTTTTTAGTCTTAACTTTTAATTTCTATAAAAATGAATCTAAAGCCCTGTTTTGAAGGTTTGGCAAATCCCCCAAATCTTACAGTAGTACAAATATCGCTTGCGTGTTTCCTACGTCATTCAAGAAAAATGTCATGTGACAAACAAATATGTATCTTTCGAATAGTAAATCTAACATTCATTTTTAATTATCTTCAAAGTAGAAATTTAATATACAGACGGAACCAAACCTTGACTCAGACTCGAGATTAATCTCCTGAAAATGGCAAAAAAAAATATTGTTTTGAATACGTAAAATATTTACTTTTTTTACTTCTATATCATATGTATCTAAAAATTCTTTTGTATCAGAGATGTTAGATCTTTAAAAGGGACTGTTAATGTAATTTAAAGTGAAACTCCATTTTCTGATTCACAACGGTACCCTTAAAAGCTTTGTCAATTATGAATGATAGATCCATATTTTTGTTTCTGAAAATTGATTATTTTCATCTGTGGTTTTTCTACAAGAATCTCTTACATATGAAACAATGAAGAAATCAACAGAATTAAAAATCTGTTCAATGTTTATCCACATTATTCATTAGTCTAAGGTTTAAATTTTAAGTGAATATCCCAAATTACAATTTCAAAAAAAGCTTGGTTTACTGACAGAAATTAACAACGTAATTTCAAAAGACCCTTTATTTAGAAAAATATTTGCGTCATTCACAAGGGAACACTCTAAACCTTTGACAAAGCAAATTAAAAAGATATCATTGTTTTTCTATCTATTTTTCTATTTATGACTATTGACCGTGTGTTAATAAGAGAGGCTGTACCGTTGGGTCCACCACATACTGGGTACACGTTTACGGGCCGGTACGGTAAAGACTTGACTGGCATCCTTGTATTGCTTCGGTTTTATTTAAAAGGAATTCTCAAATATTTCTTTTAATTATATATCAAAGAAGACGTTAGAAATGGTGCCTGGATGTTGATTTGAGTATTTTTATCAAAAAAGTACCCAACAGTTTCATCCTCAATTATACTCCTACCTCCTCCGTGTTTCTGGCAAAGGTATGGAAACCTCCAGATATTTCCCAGACCAACACAGAATCCGAGAATTGTGAAGAAGAATTGAACAGGGCTGTCCCAGGTCATCCTATCAACCAGATCAGAAACTTGACATTTTTATACATTTTCATAAAATCCACGCTACGCTATCATCACTATTATTCAAATCTCCTTTCAAATTATAAATAAAATTAAAGTGTATCTTAAATTATGTAGAGATCGTGTGTTAAATGAAATGTTCAGTAGTTATATGCAGTTAATAGTTTTGTAGTGCATTTTGTATTGTGTTTAGTAGTACGTTATGCATTAGATTTTTTAATACTTAATGCAAGACGTAAGAAGTAATGTAATTGGTATATAACGTAATGTAGGTACATTATGTTTTTTTCGATACGTTAGTACACTGTATACGGTCGTACTGCAAAGTGTTTTGAAAAACCGAAATTCCGGGTCCAAGGAATGCGTTCAGGGCAGGTTTAGAGAAGTCAAGCTGGGTAATAAGGAATCCATCTAATAATATCGCTAGAAAGAAAATATTTGAAAAAAAATGTTCTAAATTTCCGGTAGAAAGTCGGTAGTCATTCAATACTCTTCAAAAGAGTAAGGACAAACTCCTGATGATGCCAAAGTTTTTGGCGAAATATATTGAGAAGAAAATTATATAATTCTAGTGCTAGAGAGTAGGGTTGGGATTTGTTTAAAAACGATCTAAAGTTTAGAAAAAAATAGCTGGAAAAAGGAAGTACAAATTGAAAAACATAGAATTTGTTTGGTTCCATGGGAAAAATAAAGTTCAGTCATTGTTTCGAAGATTGCAATACTATAGTCAAACGAAATTTTTTGCCGTAACTTGGTCGGATTTAATAGAAATAGTCTATCTTCAAGAATTGAACACTTTTAAAACATAATAATGGAAGGACGCGGATTTCAAGGTGGCTCGGTCGAGAATATAAGGAGATTTAGACTCGGGCGAGAAATTGTTGTGGCTCGGCCTCCTCCTCTAATGCTACCGATTTAAGATATCTTTATCTTTAAATAAAACCTCTAGATAACATTGAAATAAGAATAATAACAAAACCGTTCATTCATTTTCTATAGTAAGAAATCAATATTCTACTCTTATTTTCCAAAAAAAAATAATTTATATTTTCAACGAATTCATAATATGTATAAACATACAATAAGTTGAATCAATCAAAACTGAATAATTGAAAAACATATTTTAAAGAAATTGAAGAATAAATGTTTCAATGATATGATTTATAACACAGACTATGAATTATAGACTATGACTATAGAGAGCAGAGATTAAAGTTAAGAAATTCAAATTCAAGAATACATGCATTAAATAAAATTTTATTTTAGTTTGAAACCTCACGCGCATGTTTCAGAGTTTGTTTACGTTTTAATGTGACGTATGAGGAAAGCTCTGAAGTTGTTTTCGTAAACAATAACAAAGATTTTATAAACAAGGCTTGGTATAATCCTGAGCCCGAAATTTAAAAGAGTATCGTTGAACAAAAATCTCGAGTTTCCTTTTGGGGGTCTTAACATTTTGTAGATTTTGATTTAAGAGATTCGACAAAAATGGAGAATATGAAGAAACTAAATAAAATAATATTTCATGACAAAAATAAAATCCCATTATAACACGGGTTTTAAAACTGGTTTTCATAACGAATAACGATACCCTGTCTTAAGCTTTGGGCTCTGGTGGACTGGCCTTGTTTACAAAATAATGTTTGTTTACAATAAAACTGGTTTTATAGCTTTCCAAATACGTCACAGTAGAATTACGAACCTTATCTATAGTTTTATTTCTACTTTTTAAAGGTTTTTAATTTGTTTAAAAACTTTTTGTTTTAAGTTTCTTTCCTGGTATCATCGATGTCTAATCTAACCTCCTTCCCCATTCTTAATTCTAATATTTCTGAAAATAAATTTGAAATTATTTTAAATATTTGTATGCTTACTAAGCAATATTTTAATTTTACAGATAATGTTTACATTTTGCTTTTTTGCATTTCGGTGTGTTTGCTGTTTGCATGCTGGTGTGCAAAAAGTAATAATTATGCGTATTTTATACAGACAAAATTTAATTTACATAATATCTATCTCTAATGGGATTATACGATTTGAATAGACAGATAGATAGATAGATCTTACCGACTTTCTAATTCTATTGGTCCTGAGTAGTGAGTACTAACCATGCACGTGAGTCAACCCTGATTGGATCTGACGCTACTGGAGGAGTGAAACTACTGTGGCAAAAAATATATAGATAATTTCCAGGGTATTTAGGTCGAGTGTAGACTTAATTCTAAGTGATCCATAATTTATAGACTGAAGGTCCGAATCACTACGGTACCTTAAACCTGCGTCTGAAAAAGGAAAAAATTGGATATCATAATTTTTCTCTCTGATTATTGATAATATTTTTGTTGTGATTTTCCATTAAAGTGGCTTATGGTGTTAAATCTACAAAAAAAATCAAGATTTCAACAGTTTCAGTAGAAAAACGATGATATGTTTCTCATCGTTACTCAGATGAAGGTATAAAGATTACCGTTATGAGTCAAATTAGTCTTTTTTTTTAATTGGCGGGTCACTTGAAATCATTGCTTCACTCTAGCTAGCTCACATAGAATCAGAATGCTATGAAAAGTTTGTCGATTTTTTAGACCGGATCCATTTAGAACTGTCACAACGCCTTGGCCTTTATTTACCTTACTATCAGTATATCACTTATACTTGTGTGTAGCCGATGACAAGTATTATACATTCTATAGTTTTGAGAAAGATACTGGCAAATTTTTCAACGATTTTTGTGTGAGAGCTTGCAACCTTTAGATCACTGTGTGCCTTGCAACCTTTAGATCACTGTGTACCTTGCAACCTTTAGATCACTGTGTACCTTGCAACCTTTAGATCACTGTGTACCTTGCAACCTTTAGATCACTGTGTACCTTGCAACCTTTGGATCACTGTGTACCTTGCAACCTTTAGATCACTGTGTACCTCGCAACCTTATTTATAAACAAATATTAATTATCTGGTGGAAAATTCATTCACTTTGTAAACCATGTTTATTATTTATATTGATCAATTAGTTAATCTTACAATACACCATACATTTAATGCAAATATTAGAAGGGGGACACACCGTGCTTTGCATTTGGTGAACGTTTGTATAATAGTGAAAATAAAATATATAATTTTTATTATTTTTCTCGTAATGAAAAAAATCAATCTCAAAAACTCTTTCTTTTATGCAATTACAAAAGTAAATTTTTCAAAATATAGAAAAAATAGAAAACAAAAATGTTATTTGTTAATGGTAATTATGTTAAATTACTGCTATATTGTGCGCTAGCCCAATTTTAAAATTATAACAGTGTACCGCAAAATTGATTTAACGCTTAAATGAAAATGAAGAATTTAAGGAATTTTATCATTTCGGATGCTGTACACAGTTATTTATTAAATTAAAATATTTACAGATCTGCTGGAAAGTTACTAAACAATTAAGTTTATAATTTAATTTGTAAAACATATCAATCCGGTGAAATATGATATAGGATACCAGACACCCCTTCCGTAATAATAGGAAATCAGATTTATTCCAATTTCAAATATTTCGTTGTAAAAGATCATTCAATAAATCGATCTACAATAATGTTAATGGAAGGGCAAAAAGAACATTTTCGAAGTTAATTCACTAATTTCATGTGGAGTGATTTTCTGTTAATGAGAAATGATTTTTGTAAAACAGAAGAAATTCATCCCGCCAACATATCCTCCACATAGATTCAGTCTGCTTGTAAAAAATTTCAACAGTTTTTTAGACTGGGTCGAATTTGAATTGTCACAACGCCTTGGGCTCTGATTTACCGCTCTAACTTACTTATACTTTTCTGTAGCCCTTTACATGTACATTTTAACACTTTAAAGCACTTGTTTTTAGCTTTGGTTTTAAGAAGTAATTGACTAAATTCTCAAAGATTTTTAGACCCTGGCCCTGACCTAACTGAACCTGGCCCTGTCCTAACTGATCTTATCCCTGCATAACTGAATTATCTACCACTGTCCTAAAAGATCATACCCCTGTCCTAACTGAATTAGCTTAACCCTGTCCTAACTGAATTATGCTAACCCTGCCCTAACTAATCCTATCTCTGTTCTATTTGAACCTAACCCTACCCTTACTGAATTATCTGCCCATGTCCTAATTAAATTAATTTACTCCTGTCCTAACTGAAATATCCTAACCCTCTCCTAACTAATCCAATATCTGTCCTATTTAAACCTAACCCTGCCCTAACTGAATTAACCTAACTCTGTCCTAACTGAATTAACCTAACCTTGTCCTAACTAGATTAACCTAACCTAACTGAATTAACCTAACTCTGTCCTAACTAAATTAACCTAGCCTTGTCCTAACTAAATTATCCTAACCCTGTCCTAACTAATCCAAGATCTGTCCTATTTAAACCTAACCCTGTCCTAACTGAATTATCATAACCCTGTCCTAACTGAATAACCCTACCCTTGTCCTAACTGAATTATCCTTAATTTGTCCTAACTGAATAAACCTATCCCTATCCTGATTAAACCTAACCCTATCCTAATCGGTTCCATATATTCGTTCGAATTTAGTTAGAATTTTTTTTTGTTTTTAGAGACAACTCCTTGTTTTATAGAGATATCTTTTTTAATCCTTGTATAACCATTTTCACTTTGATCACACTTTTAGTTTCAGATCAAAAATATACAGGTGTTACGAGGTCGCTGTACCATATATTCTGCAAAAATTAAACCTCTTCTTATTGTGGAGATAGTAATGTGATTTCAGTTGGTTCTTTTTTGGATAGTTTTATGCCTATATATTCGTTTAGGGTCGAAATTTGGCAAAGCAATGTTCTTGATTTGTTATGCTAAACATTTGCTTTTCTTTAACCGTCAAATTTTGAGCCCGAACAGAAGATAAATGCGAAAAAAGACCCCAAAACAAGACAAAAACGATCCAAAAACGAATTTATTGTAACGATCGTTCAATTTTGTATTTAGGAACAAGACAATTGCAAAGTTTAACAAAATCAATTGTTATCATAATACATCTTGGAAATCTTGGACGTTTTATTGAATTTTTCTTTTCAAAAAAGATTCATTAACGATCGAAAACAATCCAAAACGACCCCAAACGACCCAAAACGATCCAAAACGATCAACAACTCTAACTTTATTCAGTTAATGTGCCGAGCAGAAGATTATGTGTTTAACTAGAATCTAGGATTCTCTGGGAAATGAAAGGATTAACGATGTCTTTAATTTTCTACGTTTTGTTGGGTTTCTCCTATTTTTAATCAAGATTTGACTTCTAAAGAACTTTATGGTTTCTCAAGAAGGAGTAAAAATTTATACCCACATAGGTTGAGACTTCAGAGACGATTGTACGGAATTTGTACTGTTCGTTTCCTTATATTAATAGTTCCCAACAACCGTTAACTTGTTTCGTTCTCTGCAAATCGTAAAATACTCCATTAAACGACTAAATTCAAGGGAGTAGACTTTATTCAACCTGGGAATAATCATATCTCAAGAGTTACAAGTCGTCTTTACAATCTCATCCTATGTGGGTAACCATGTTTGTAAAACAACTCACATTTAAAAAATAACTAACAAAGCTTTCTGTACACCAAACAATTGTACTGCGTCTGCAGTTTTTAACTGTTTCAGAATCATGACTAACTTTTTGCGTACATTGGCTTAAGGACGCTAATCTGTTTCTTATGGTTATTTATTACTCAATCGCGTCATTTGCTCGAAATATATGCCTTCACAGTCGCTATATGTATCTTATTAGCACCAGACCTTAGGCTTCTTTAGCCACACGCTTGGCACCTAAGCGTAGCGGTATTAAGAAAAAATAAAGTTTAAAATCTATATTAATCTATCTGAAAGCTGACTAATGGTCATCTGACCATAATTACCAACCATTTTAAACGAAACCCCGCGAAAAAAATATTGTAAATAAGATGAAGTACACCAAACCTAAATAACATTTTATAGCGCAAAGAGTATACTGCAGAGCAGACAAAGTTGTCTGTCAGGGTTTAGAGAAAATGGTCAATAGACAGGTCACAAAAATCAAATTGCAAGAGAGTAAATGGCCATAAAGCACAGTGTAATGAGCAAATTTCAGGACGCACAGCGCCCTTTTTTAAATATGATTGCAAAATTTTGAACGCTAAAAATATTCTAAAATTATCTTTAAATGGCCATATTCTTACAGCTCCAAGTTTTCCATAGAACTAATCTAATTAAACTTATTCTCGAGTATTTATCCCATGATCTTTCTAAACACATGCTTTGAGTTTAAAATATTTAAAGTTTAAGCGGGAACCGTATAAAAGTTGTTCTCGGCTGCACTCTCAACACTGCAGCTTTCTTCAAGGTCTGTAAAGACTGTTTAACGCTTTCTCAGAGAAAGTTTAAAAACACTAACGGCGTGAAATCCAGCTGATCATAGATAGATATTAGATGCGTAACAAAAATGGATAATTTTTTTTCGGTAATTAAAAAAATCCGTGGGTCTTTTGTTAACTGTTTTTATTTAAAAAAAAAACTTGAATCTTTTCAAATAGCCCTAAAATATAAAATAAGGAAGGTTATCTAAACCATGAATGTTAACATTTATTGTAAATAGACCTACCCCCATCCTATACCCGGCCTTTCGTTCTAAATCCAGGACTCATCTTTCAAATTCCAAATTTCTGTTTGGGTCCGTAGTATACGATTTTTGCCCACCCCTCTCCCCGCCCTCCCATTTCCCATGACCATTAATTTTAAGTTATTTTGTATTATTTTAGGGTCAGGTTATGTTAAGACAATTTATGGGCCGAGCGCTGCGGTCAGGACTGGCTAGGGGGCCGTGCACCGCGGCTAGAAGGGGGGGGAGGGGGCCAGGGGTCCAAAAATCGTTCTCTAGGAAATTACCTTTCTTTTTATTACCGTGCCCGGAGATCAAATCTAGATTTTAGGGTCAAGAACAAATATCTTTGACCCTAGAGAAATGAATTTAGAGAATTTGTTGTACATATAATTTTTATAATTTACAATTATGGTATTGGAGGTGTTAGGTAATTTACCCAACTAAACTTTTCCTAGAAACAATTTCCCCGGAACTTCCCCAGCAACAATTTCCCCAACCGCAAATTTCCCCAACAGCAATTTCCCAATAACAACTTCTCCAACCCAACAACATTTTCCCCATGCAGATACTTTCTCATATATCAAAGTAAACAGCTTTTAGAAAATATTCAAATAAATGTTTCATGAAATCAACAAAAATTTTGGAATTTATAAACATGCTATTTAATAAAAATTAGCAAAAGTTACAAAATCACATAGAATTCTCAATATCTGTAGGGAACATAGGACTATATTTTACTGTGGATGGGGAAAGTTGTGACCGGGGATATTAGTAATTTGGGAAGTTGTTGTTGGTGGAAATTAGCGGGGGGTGGAGAATTGCTGTTGGGAAAATTGAATTGGGGATGTTGATTTTGGAGAAATTGTTGTTGGGAAAATTGATTTGGGGAGGTTGGTATTGGGAAAATTGCTATTGGGAAAATGGACTTGGGGAGGTTGGTATTGGGGAAATTGCTTTTGGGAAAATTGAGTAAGGGGAGGTTGGTATAGGGGAAATTGCTTTTGGGGAAATTAACTTGGGGAGGTTGGTGTTGGCAAAATTGCTATTGGGAAAATTGACTTGGGGAGGTTGGTATTGGGGAAATTGCTTTTGGGAAAATTGACTAAGGAGAGGTTGGTATTGGGGAAATTGCTTTTGGCAAAACACCTAACACATGGTAGGATACAGGACGGTCATAATGACATTCGGTGATTTAAATTCATTCAAAGTCACTTTTCAGTTGACTTTCCCTATGGCAGATTATATATCTCCCTTACCGCTTTTGTACAAATTAAACTTACCTCTAAATCTTGTGCCAGGCCCCTAACAAGATGTCTTAGTAGGGTTAAGGGGGGGGGGTGAATGAGCAAGGGAGTGAAAACCTCCTGCATAGACAATTTTAATAATTTGTATGTAAAAACTGACTTTTTATCCTAAGAGTTTATCCAGGGGTCTCTGTCTCTATATATATATATGTAATATGTATGTAGGAAAAGAAAGGGATCATGACTATATAAATTCTATGAGCAGAGAAAGAACCCGGAGGACGTGGAAATTTCCATGTTTTAGTTTCTAGTTCTACTTGGGGGAAATATATATATGGGCGGGGAAATGAGGAACAAATGCATAGGCGGAGGACCAAGGATATGGGGGGGGGGGGATAAATTTACAAGTACTGCCAGGCCCGTAGCCAGGGGGGGTGCAAGGGTGCAGGTGCACCCCCCTTTCTTCTCAAAGAGGGGTGCAATGACGAATTTGCACCCCCCCCTAGTCCCATATAAAAGAAATTGTTTCTAAAATCTAGTTATAAATTATATAGCCCGAGTAAGAATTAATTTCCAAACCAAATTATAATCTATTTGTGCGTTACTCATTAAAAGTGTGACGGAATTTTTGTGTACTCTCTCAACTCATCCCCTGAGCCCAAAATTTAAAAGAGTATCATTGAACGAAACTCTCGAGTTTCCTTTTTGGGGTCTTAATATTTTGTAGATTTTGATTTAAGAGATTCAACAAAAATGGAAAATAAAAAGAAAATAAATGAAAAAATATTTCATAAACAAAAATATTGATATCCACAAAACTGCCTAACCCCATTCGTAAAACCCGGGGTTTAAAACTGGTTTTCATAACAATACCCTGTCTTAAGTTTTGGGCTCAGAGCCCAAAACTTAAGACAGGGTATCGATATGAAAACCAGTTTTGAAACCCGGGTTTAAAGAATGGGGTTAGACAGTTTTGTGGATATCAATATTTTTGTTATGAAATATTTTTTTTTATTTAGTTTCTTCATATTCTCCATTTTTGTCGAATCTCTTAAATCAAAATCTACAAAATGTTAAAACCCCAAAAAGGAAACTCTGGAGTTTCGTTCAACGATACTCTTTTAAACGGGCTCTGAGTCATGTCTCTCCTGTAACCTATCGCAGGCTAACTAACAATTGATCAGTACACTCTGTTGATTAAATATAACACAAGATAAAAATTTACTCATAGTCATTTAAGTCTAATTAAAACAGTATGATTTATTAATTATATGAATAGAGTCCCATGGAAATGAAATGGTAATCTCCTGTACACTTTCAGACTTTTAGCCCCTCCCCCTTGAACTGTGTGCTATGTTTTATGAGTCTGTTTTTTTGAGGCATTTCCGTGGTAAGGCGTTTCCCCCTGGACCCTTGAAAAGCTTTTTTTAAATGAATAAGAAATAAGATCATTTTCATATTGCAAGGTCAAAGTAATAAATGATTACTTGACTCTGTTAGTTAAGCAGTACTCCCTTAAAAGCTCAAATACACTTGTTAAAAAGGTTAGCCTTTATAGTGTGCATTGACAATGTAATAAAAACAACCAAATACCACTGTAAAACCAAACCAAACATTGTTTTAAAAAATCATTAAAAACCCCCCCAAAAAATTTTTTGCCTGCAGCGCGTCAGGTTGCACCCCCCTTGGTCAAATCCTGGCTACGGGCCTGAGTACTGCCCAAGATGTTCTTACGCATCAGTTTCAAGACTCCTACTGCAGGGGACATTAGTTCCAAAACTAACACTTGTCCCATGCCTAAAACTGAGGTTAGAAATTGGCACAAAATGAAAGACTGTTTTTTCGGGATCTCGGTCCATATCCAGAGTAAAAGTCGATATAAAAACTATAACCAACATTTGATTAAACAGGACCAGGACAACAATTCCCAAATTCTAACTTTTTTTAAATCAAAATTATAATTGGAGTTCTTTTATATTAATTCTCTTGACCGTTTTCAAGACAATGTCAGATTTTCCATTTTCGAGCATATCCTGAATTTGAAACACTGTTTTCGAGTCAAAACCTACTTTCCCGTTTTTGAGTATAATCCGCAATTCAAAACAAAACTCACTTCATAGCTTACAAAATAAATCACTGAAAACAAAAATTATCTTATAAAGATTAAATTAACTTCTGAATTATTTCTAGAATCTAAGTTTCCACATTTTATCTGTTAAATTAGAGAATATCGATGATTTATTTTCAAGCATTTTAACAAACTTAACAGTTTCCCGCATTTCTAGTTAAGTCTATAATATTGTAAGAACAAATTATATCAATATTTTGGTTTATCAATGCTGTAATGATTTTTAAATTATAAAGGAACAGTTTATTTAATTTATTTTTTGTTTATATTTTACCTTCTCAAAAATATTGTTTTGTTACGTAAGTGCGTAACTGGTTTTAAATTGACATTGATATCAATTCCGGTAATTGTCTCAAAACCAGGATATGTTCCGAAAACGCGACATGAGCTGAAATCCGGTAATTTTTTTTTAAAATAGGGATGTGTTCAAATATTAAATAAAAAATCATCAAAAACTTATTCTCACACCTTAAAATTATTCGTTTAAAATTAACATTTATTTAGCCATTTTTTATAAACATATGGTGTAATTTTGTTTTTTCTCGTCTTGGATTTAAATATATATAATCTTGAAAAAGATAACTTTGCAGATTTGACCCATTTCTAACACTTAGTGTTAGAAATGGGCCAAGTGTTAGTTTTGGAACTAATATCCCTTCAACAGAGCTAGGAAACATTAATTGTGTATAGATCTATATTTAGTAAAGTCATCAACATTTAACAATATACAAACCTTCTGAGATAGCAAATTCCAGAAAACTTGCAATGATTATTATTTCATTATTATTATTGCTCAAGGGGTCAGTGTCAACAGCTGAGATATCAAATTATACATAAAATGAACTAAACTTTCTTGCAACAAACCAAAAATATCAGACAGAATCAAAAAAGACAAAGATATTAGCAGAATTCTGAACCAATGAATAGATAAGACGAATGTACGGACTATTTCTAATACCAATTATTTTGAAAACATCAAAAAAAAATTGGGGTGTTGTTTCCCATGCACTTGGGGACCCAAGAATCCCAAAGTGGGAAAATTGGAATACTGTAATACTATAAAAATAATATTGTACAAGTTTGTAATTATCTTTTATAAAAACGTTTTTAAAATTTTAAAAACTAAATTGTTAAAAAAAATCATTCTTATGAATTTGATACGAATTGTGGGTATAAAATATATCTAAGAGCCTTTTTGAATTATCATGTTTTCATCATTAAATTAAATCTTCTGTTAACTATAAAACTTTTATTAAACATATAAATACATATAATTATACAAACGTTTCCTAAATATCGACATTTTTTAGAGTTCTTTACAATGTAAACATATTTACACTTTACATTAAATGGAGTGTTCGTGAAAAATGAATGGGGGTATAGGGTTACGTCGAAAAATATTCGATGGTGATCGGTACTAATCTTAATTCTATCTGTTGCGTCCATAAGGAGAATATTGTTAAAATCGACTCATACCGAAGAACACAGTGTTCCGGCTATATTTCATAACCTCCCTGGCCCGGTCCTGCTGGATGACCTTTTCCGAGAGTCCCGAGAGTCGGCACAAATTCTGTAAGTTGCAATATTTGACTCGGATCGTAAAAAAAAATAATTTAATTCCAAACAAATCATTCAGGTATTACAGCCTTATGATCATCGATTTTTTTTCGACGCATTCGTATATAGTTGATATTTCATAATATATTTTATTTATTTTATATACAATATTAAAACGACGATTTTCTTGTCCGCTAGGTATGGACGCTAATTTTTTCGGCATGTGTCGTTTTTAACAATTATCTCCTTATAGCTGTAACAGATAGAAGTAAGATTAGTTGCGATTACCATCGAATATTTTTCGACGTAAGCCTATACCCCATTTTCATTTTTAAGCATTTCTATATTTGATTCCAAGTATTTCTAAGAGTTAATTTCTAGAAAAACATCTTTATTTCATTTTCTTAAGTTTAAGATAATATTTGTCATTTCCATTAGAAAAAGGTACCAAATCCAAAGACACAATTCTAAACATTAGAACAACCTATACAATAATAACAGCCATTTTATGAATCCTTAATCTGTATTTATTTATATTAAAATTCGATATAAAATATTAAAGATTTCAAAGAATTATCAAGCAAATAAATCTTCCTATTCAGAACAAAGAAGATATACGATCCACTTGTCAAATGTAGGTTCTAAAGATAAATTTGATTGTACACTAAATCTTACCTTTCAGTGTGTCATATATATGTATATATATTTATATAAATATATGTATATTTCATATATTTAGAATCATAAAAAGTTCTTTTGGAAAACTTTTCAATCGTTACAAGTTTTCACGATGGAATTTTTTGATTTGAAATATTTGATATAAAACTTTTTATGAATACTAAATTCAAACTATACCTTTATAATCTTTTATCAGCAGACACAAAATAATACAATCAATTATGAATCAATGTAAAATAAAGGAAATGAGTCTTTGCAACAAAATCTTATTTTCTAATTTTTATATCTTTTCGACCAAATGTCGTAGACCTTAGATATTTCAAACTATGCATTCTTTTAGATCAAATAAGTCTAAGTTTGAAATATCAAAGGATTACGCTATTAGGTTGAAAAGATATTGAGGTTTAAAATTTTGAGTTTGTGGAAAAGACTCAATTCCTTTCTTGATAATTAAAAAGAAAAGAATCTTCCTGTAATGTCAAAAATTATTGAAAAGTTCGTTTCTAAACAGTTATTTGAATTCATTTCATCCAATCAGATTCTTTACAAATATCAATTTGGTTTCCAACCTGGAAAATCCACTGCACATCCCCTGCTTCACATTGTTGACTTTATCTCAAAGGCATTTAACAATGATGAGTTTGTAATTGCAGTTTTTCTTGATTTCCAAATGGCCTTCGATCTAGTAGATCACAAAATTTTATTAAGAAAATTGTGTAATATAGGAGTGAGGGGTATTGCTTTGAAGTGGTTTGAAAGTTATTTAAAAGACAGAAAGCAATTTGTTATGGTAAATGGAAAGATTTCTGAATTCTTTAAGACTATCAACATTTCTGTTCTACAGGGGTCAATATTAGGTCCATTATTATTTTTAATATTTATAAATGATATGCATAAGTCTAATGCCCTACTTAATATCCATTTTGCTGATGACACGACAGGTCTTTGTAAAGGTAAAAATTTGAATGTAATGGTACCTTTTGTCAATCAAGAGTTGCAAAAAATTGGTGTTTGGTTGCGTTCTCATAAACTTTCTATTAATACAGGCAAAACAAAAGTCATGATTAATCATAGTTGAAGCTTAGAGGTCCCTGTTCTCCTCTATCCAGTCCTTCTGCTCTACCTAAACCATCCACCACCACACCGTCAATACCGTATCTATAATATTTCTTTCTTTTATTATCGAGCAACTGGGGAGCTGATATGAAAACAGCTACAGCTATAGCAGTTCTCCAGACACAGAACATTAATCAGTTGTCAATTAATCTACCACTTGTAATAATAATTTTTAACAATGTTTCTGCGTAAATAAATAATATTTGATTTGAAAAAAAAAAAAAAAAAAAAAAAAAAAAGTTTTAAATTCTAAATCAGATAAAAGCCTAAATACTTGACTAAAAAACAAGACAAAGGAAAAATAAAATAAATTTCATGAAAAAACGTTTTCTTATCTCTTTTACGGAACCTATTAAGTGAGTAAAACGAAATAAAGAGTAGAATTGAATCAAATGAATTGAACAAATATCGTCTTTTCAATCCTTCCATTTTCATAGAAAATGCAGACAAGAAAAAAACATTCCTTTTCAACGTGAAAAAATAGCAAAAAGGCCGGTAAAATCTTGTGGTTTTGTAAGACACGTTAAAATAGTCGTCTTCATTCACTTTAAAAACCTGACATAAGATCATCTCATACATGTTATCACAAATAATCACAATTAACCCCCCCCCCCCTCCCCTCTAGATTACTTGACATCTTTGTCTATATTTGGTTAAAGTTTGCAATTTTTAAAAGCTCCATTTACAGGTATCTTATTAAATCTCGTATAAACCCAACTGTTCAATGATCATAATTCTAAACCAGGGGTAAACGGGGGCTGTACCTGTATACGCCCCTGTTCTTTATAATATGCTTGGACAAAAGTTTAATTTTATCCCCCATTTCTGAGCTTTAAAAAGTTTTATTTTTGGATATTCAAGCTTCATGAAGTTATATATCTAGATATCCAAGCTTTATGAAGTGCTATATCTGGGTATTCAAGCTTCATATTGTTATAAATCTGGATATCCAAGCTTTATGAAGTGCTATATCTGGATATCCAAGCTTCGTTAAGTTATAAATCTGGATATCCAGGCTTCATTAAGTTCTATATCTGGATATCCAAGCTTCATCAAGTTCTATATCTGGATATCCAAACTTCATGAAGTTCTATATCTGGATACCTAGCTTCATGAAGTTCTATGTCTGGATTTCCAAGCAATTAATGAAGTTCTATATCTGGATACCTAGCTTCATGAAGTTCTATGTCTGGATTTCCAAGCAATTAATGAAGTTTTATATCTGGATATTAAAGATTCATGAAGTTCTATATCTAGATATCTAAGTTTTATGTAGTTCTATATCTGGATATCCAAGCTTCTTAAAGTTATATATCTGGATCTACATATATTTTGATATCCAAGATATCTCTGTATTGGAAAAAAGCAAGTGATTTTGTATTCGAAATATTAATTGTTTCGTAAACGATGGTTTTAGTAGATGAATATCTCAACTGCTATGAAATATGGATATCCCGTTTCTAAGAGTTTCGTGAGATGCCCTGCAGTGCGGAAAGGATTCTATGTATCATTGTATCACAGCTATTGGAGGAAAGAAGTTCGGTTTAACCATCATACTCGGAGGAGGATGGTTCCGTATATCCGAATATCTGGAAATCTACCCTGTAAAGATCCAAAATACCAGAGAACAGTGTTTGGTTCAGCTGAGATATATATTTCCTAGTCTGGTTCCGGGTTCCTTAAATAAAATTCAAAATTATTGACAAGGGAAATGAAGAAAAAAAAAACGCTACGACCGAATATTTAAAAAATCAATATTAGGCACAAATATTTAAGCTACAAATATATTAAGTAATCTGAAAATGAAAATTTAACCAAAAGCAATAGAAGATATTAGACAATCAACTATGGTGGGAGATATAAAACATTAAACCCCAGTAATTAGGCGTTTAAACTATCATTAAAACCACAATAGACATATAACCCACATTTAACCTGGTCCTTTACTTGAGTTTACCTGGTCCTTTGCTTGAGTTTTCCTGGTCCTTTACTTGAGTTTACGTGGTCCTATACTTGAGTTTTCCTGGTCCTTTACTTGAGTTTACGTGGTCCTATACTTGAGTTTACCTGGTCCTTTGCTTGAGTTTTCCTGGTCCTATACTTGAGTTTACCTGGTCCTTTGCTTGAGTTTTCCTGGTCCTTTACTTGAGTTTACCTGGTCCTATACTTGAGTTTACATGGTCCTTTACTTGAGTTTACCTGGTCTTTTATTAAGTTTACCTGGTCCTTTACTTGAGTTTAACATGTGCTTTACTTGAGTTTTCCTGGTCCTTTGCTGGAGCTTACCTGGTCCTTTACTTGAGTTTACCTGGTCCTTTATTGAGTTAACCTGGTCCTTTACTTCAGTTTAACTGGTCCTTTACTTCAGTTTACCTGGTCCTTTACTGAGTTAACCTGGTCCTTTACTTGAGTTTACCTGGTCCTTTATTGAGTTAACCTGGTCCTTTACTTCATTTTACCTGGTCCTTTACTTGAGTTTACCTAGTCCTTTACTTGAGTTTACCTGGTCTTTTATTAAGTTTACCTAGTCCTTTGCTTGAGTTTACCTGGTCCTTTATTAAGTTTACCTGGTCCTTTACTTGAGTTTACCTGGTCCTTTACTTGAGTTTACCTGGTCCTTTACTGGAGTTTATCTGATTCAAAGCAACTTTCCCGGTCAGTCCAGCTCTAAAGAAAAAAAAAGTAATTCGAATTACATTTTTAAAATTTAGTTAGAATCTTTTTTTCAAGATTCGTGAATGACATGAAAACTTATGAATTAGCCGGGAATGAGAGTTTCAGAAGCCAATAAGTAAACCGTCAAAATATGTACGATTATTTATAGATGTGTTTATAAATATCAATTTGAATGGAAATTGGACAATAGTGATTTCAGACATGAAAAAGAGCTTTTTCTTAGAAACCACAAAATGCACGATAAAATACAAGGCAAACTTAAGTCCAGGCTGTATTGAAATAAAATCAGTTTTAACATTTAAAATTAAAATTAAAAATAAAACAAATAGATCTCATGTACTTTAAAGGGACAGTAAACAAAGGCGGACACAGGGGGGTGGTGGGGGGACATTCGCCACCCCCTGACAGATTCAGGGAGGGGCGTAGCCCC